>NC_056725.1:1394875398-1394907898 GCF_019279795.1 Protopterus annectens
GTTCCAAGTTCACTTACAGATCCATTATGAAAGAAATGTTTATGTTTCATCCTCAAAAAGAGAAATTTACCTCAGTATTTTTTGTTATGAATATGTTCTCTAAGAACATGATCCTCAAAGCTGAATTTACGTGCAACTAACTATAATGCTATATCACATGACAAATGCATTCAGTGAGTTAGTGCACAGCCATCAGAGTTAAGTATGAATCTTTTCCCTTACTGCACTGTCATTTATCATATTTTGTATTGCATTCTGTTTGCTTTTGTTAAGCAGAATGCTAAGATTACTGAGTAATACACTATGACAAGGATTCATTAACACTTATAGGAAGTAGTAATTATGCTGACATTGCGCAGGGCCACCAGCATGAAAGTGTGCAATTTTGTATTCTTTAAGTGGCTCTACATGATGTGTAGAGTCGTTCAATAATGGGAACAGCAAAATATGCTAATTAAAGCATAAACAGCTGAAGTACATGCTAATTAACCAATCCAGTATGGCAGAGCTATTCAGGAAGCTATAAAGCAATCGTGTACACTCAGTGTAGGCTTTTGCCATTTACACTAAAACCTTTTGGAATACAGGCATGTTTACACTTAGAAAAAACATATTAGGGGTTGCTGCTGCAATTATTATACTGTGTGTGCAACATGTTTTAAATCAGGGTGATGCTGCTGCCAGAGCTCAGGAAAGACGAATAAGGGTGTTTAGCCCCTGTTTGACATATCATGGACTGCATGACACAAACATTGTTGACAGATACAGGGTGGACAGGGAAACACTGGAGGAAATATGCAACATCTGCTACCCACATCTCAGGTCACAGGGAAATCATGGAAAACCCATCCTATGTTTATCATTATGCATACTAGCTGCAAGTCCTTTCTAAAGACCCAAAGGGGGTATATTAGGGGTGTCACAGGCAACTGCCTCTAGTATATTTCATCATTTTTTAAATCCAGAGCTACTACATGCAAGGGAGCATATTTGTTTGCCATAAACACCAAAACAGAAAGCAAGAACTATGCCAGAATTCTTTGCAAAAGCACAATTCCCTGATGTGTTGGGGGTCATAGTTTATACCCACATAAAAATAAAAGCTCCACCTGGGAAACAAGAAAGAAGGTACATCAACAGAAAAGGTTTCCACTCCATAAACTGTCAAGTTATCTGTAATGCTGAAGGGATCGTCTACAATGTCTGTGCAGGTAATCCAGGCAGTTTTCGCAGCTCAAACATATGACACACTTGTGAGCTGTACACCAGATGTGCTAGAGGTGACATCCCTCAGGGGCATCTAGTGGGGATGCAGGTTATGCATTGGAGCCTTGGCTCATGACACCCATGAGAAACCCACACAACACCACCATGCAAGGATGCAATAAGGCCCATGCTCATACAAGGAATATTATAGAACATGTGTTTGGTTTGTTTAAACCGAGGTTCCAGTGGCTAGACCCATCAGGACATGCATTGCAGTAAGACCTGGTACCTGTGCTGAAGTACTTACAGTATGTGCCATGTTACAAAATATCATTCTCAGGAAACAGCTCCATCACGTACAGTTTCAAGGACCACAAGCAGGGCTGGCAGCAGCTTCAGCAGGTACAGATGAGGCAACTGAGGGAGAACCACCCACTACAGATGACACTGGCAGATGGAAGTGTGCACAGTATGCCTTGGCTTTGACTAAGACGCAAAGGATAGCACACACACTCATTGCGTAGTGCAAAGCCTAATATCCCATACATGTGCACATAGGAAAACTGATGCCTAACAGACACCACAACCTTTACTTAACCATGTAATAGTTATGTTCTGATAGCATCAGACAGAGACAATCCCCAAGGTAAGTGAGGAACCTGTAAAAAATAAAAAAATTTATATAACTGATTACTGTCATAAGGAAATAAGTAAATGCCTCTAAGCAGAGTCTTTTGTCTGAAGTGTACAATTATGTCAGTAATATTTCTTTTGCAAAATGTTTGCAATGTAACAGTACATGTTAGAAGCAATAGTTTGCATCAGGTATTTCAACTGACCACCATCCATAAAATATGGAACAGGTCAATTATACCCTTATTTGTAAGAATATACCAAGAAGCAAGACTGAAGTACCGAATGCTTCCAATGCTGTTATGACAATACTCACTGAAATACAATGCGATACAACAATATAGTAGTAAAAAGTCACAAGTTAGTAGGAACAAGAAAGCAACTTTAGCAAAGGCATGTGCAAGGGGCAGAGCACCGTCATCATTATTTCCACAGGGTGCATGTGTGTGTGTGTGTGTATGGGGGGGGGGATAAAGTTGACACCAAAGAAGTAAGTGTGTCCAAGTAAGAAACACATGTATCTCTTAACGTATACATTACTCAGGGCCAGTAATAACAGGCGTATAGCACTCAGCAGTAATGTTTAGATAGTTTGCATGTGTGTAAAGAGGTATGGGCAAGTGATTTGTTTCTTTCTGTGTATATGTTTGTGTATGCATGAACATAATCAAGCACTGTCCTAGCATTATATCATGGCATCCTGCATAGGAGTGAGCTATGCATGGCAGACTACTCAGTTCAGCGTTGTTGTCCCTAGCCATGAGAAATACCTCTGCCATGAGTAACACTGATATTTCCATGGTCCTGTGATCATTGCCTGCTGGAAAAGCTCTCATCATGTCTACATCCAGAACCACATATGGCCTGCTATGTCTGGGTGTATACACTGCAATCACTAATACAGCAGTAGATGAGTCACTGAGGCAGCGGGATCTTGCATGACCACATATACTAACCCCAGAAGATGGAGAAGCACTCTGGCCACATGGATGCACACCCACCTCAACAGACATTCCATTACAGCAACTGTCCAATGCAGTGTATTGTTAATCTTGTCTAAGAAGTTGCCCATATGGTTCAGAGAGTCTTATGTCAAAATGTGCAACTTTCAGTAGTCACACTATCTTTACCTAGGCCCTGGTGGAATGCACCTGTGCCTCGACTACAGTCCTACACATATGTCTGGTGGCACCTAATGACACACCAGCTTCAGAAGGAGAGTGGGCAATAGACCTCCTCTGAGCACCTCTACCAACCATCCTATGTGGCAACATGCCCTTGCAATGGCTATCAAAAGAAGCATCCAGCTCTTCAACCAGAGTAATAACACTAGTCTGATCAACTGTGTCAACCTCAACATGTCCTATTTCAGTGGTCTCTGTGTCCTGAGTATGAGTAGGCATACTGACTGTGTCAGAAACATGGACAGGAAATGTGAGAGTCACAACTAAGTGTCATACTGGCTCTGCATCCTCAAACTGTGTCTGTTCATCATCACAATCATCAGCGGAGGCTATCAATACTCCAGCATTAGGTGGTAGGAGTTCCATAGTGCCACTCTCAGGATCACCTATGGTAACAAGCAATAAACATAACAAATAGAAAAATGGAGAATAAAATTGAACACATATTGTTCTTATAATAAAGGTATGTTGCACTTCACAACAGATGCTAAAGGTACAAAAACTTTACTGTCATATAGCATATAGACATGAATCTACCTTATATACATCATTAATAATAAACAAATGTCTGCTTACCATGTGCAGATGGGAGGGCAGCCTGCAACCCAGAAGTGCCTGGATGATAGGAATGGAAAGGGGAGAAGTTTGCTAAGTATCACAATGCAAATGAAACAAGAAAAATAGAATAGTCCCCTTCTCAAGTGCAGATTAAAAAGGTTCTCATAAAAAAAGTGACTAAAAAGTTGGCTGCCTCCCCAAACCCAAAGCAAACTCCACTATTTCTGTATGACTGCAGTCTGACTCACACAGTTAATACTGGCTCCATGTATATATCAGACATCTGAGATTTATGCATATAAAGATATAACAATGACACTTTTTCTTCTTGCATAGCTGGAATGTCATCTTATGACACTAGGGGCTTGTCGTCCATATCTGCACCAATGTCAAGGATTTTGGTGGAACCTCCTGATGAGGTATCTTGATCTCTGATAATAAGCAGGAACTCCTTAGTTTTAATTCATGATGGTTCAGTAACAGGACTGTTCCCAGGCAATTGCAGCAGCCCTACGGTGAGCAGAGGTTATCATGTCACTTGCCCAGTGTCTTATCTGGGAGTAGAATCTCCCATGCCCTCCAACTGCATTAAAGTTATCAATCACATGCTGCTATATCCTGTCTTATGCTGATTGGTCATCTCTACATCTCCCTAACAGAAAAGCTCCATGGTGACATAAGGCCTGGATAATTACCTCATTTTCTGCATCACTATATGGTGACATACAGGGTACAGATGAAACAGAAAACAGACACACATAATTACATTTATAATGAACAGACAGAATAGCTGTGAGCTCAGTTCTGTGTGACTATATGCAACCACATGCACACAATTTCTATGTGTTAAGTGCTCACTTCTGACTACACACGAGTTAGGCCCACCAATCCCCCAGTCAACCCTAATCCCCTACCCAATCCCATCCAGCAACCCTGCCCAATCTCCACCTACCCAATCCCTTTACCAATCCCCTAATCACACCACTCCCCCACAACAACAAAAAGGTATATTTGAAACTCGCTTATCTGCACATATCTTATAACGCTTCTGTAATGGCTATAACACAGGTATAAAATTTGTAATGCATTGCTGCATTAATAATAATATAAATGAAGCATTTGAAAAGTAAAGCAAAAATGTTACAACTACCATATCTACCACTGTGGAGTTTAGTCCAGTAGAAATATAAAACAACACTTTTTTCTTTCACTGCTAACATAGATAAAAACAGCAATCATTGCATACTTACAATACAATAATCTGCAATAAGTTTGAAAACATGACATAATTAATAAAATAATAATGATAAATTAATCAGGTAGTATTTCATAGCATAATTTTAGAAATGCAAACATGGCTATGACAAAAGGAAAGGAGAAAAGTAAATAAATCTAAAATTATACAAATGGTTTTCTGCAGTCAATGCACTTCAATTTCTAATGTTAAACTAACATATCTCATTAGCTACACCATTACCTTTATATAGAATGCAAAGTCAGCCCTGTGAGCACTGTGATTATGCAAATGGGTATCAAATCATTAGCATTTCTGAATATCAGAAGCTGCACTAAGTGGAGGGAATGTAAACATGGTGCATGGATCCACGCAACTATATACACAAACCCTAGAAATACAAAGACCATTGGGAAGTGTTCCCTGATATAGGCTTGCAGGTGACTTTGATTATCCTGACTGCAGAATCAATTTGTTTTCACATACCCCCCTCTTTAACATACACCTACTAAGGAAGAAAATACTTAAAAAAGGGCTGCAAGTTCATTGACTGATTTAGGGAAATAACAGTCTTAGCATTCAAATGCTGGCTTAAATAACCACAGTTACTGGTCCTTAGTAGGAAAGGTTGTTCTGTTCATATGCAGGAGATTAGTATAAGCATTGTTAAAGATAACATATGACAAGGAAACAGAGATAGAGTTTGTAGAATAGTGTGTGTGTGTGTGTGTGTGTGTGTGAGTGTGTGTGTGTGTGTGTGTGTGTGTGTGTGTGTGTGTGTGTGTGTGTGTGTGTGTGTGTGTGTGTGTGTTTGTATGTGTGTTGTACCTTTAAGAAGCATTTCAAGGACAGCACATGCATACAAATAACAAGCACGTGCTAGCTTCAGTGCCATTTTGAGAGTGCAGCCAGAGAGTGATCATGTATGGGTGTGATAGCTAGTTTGTTTATAAGTTTATCTAAGTTAAAGTTATTAAGCCTCAATCCTGATGTGTTTGTACATAATAAAGCTGCTTGAACAGAACCCACAAATGCTTGTCTGTTTTATCCTAACTGGATGAGCGACATGGTATCAGAACCAGGATTCTAAAGACTGCTTTTCAGAGCTATAAGGTGCAGAGTTAACACGGAATGTAAACTAAGTGAACCAAGCACAAAAAGGGCCAAAATGGACCAAAGATAATGAAAACTTGCATGTATCATTTATTTTATAAAAAAGATAAAACAGAGCATTACAAGGGCATAAACTGCATTATTAAGAAAGCGAGAGGCACAAAAAGTTTATTAATTAAACAAAATGTATAAAATTAAGATATTTGATAAAACGATTATCAGAAATGCACATAAAGGGTTAAGAGTTACCTCGGAATTGCAAAACGAGCATTTGTAAAGTAAAATGGGCATGTTTAGAGTAAAACAAGCACAAGAAAAATATAATAGCATGAAAAAAGATTAAATGAGTAAAACGAATATATTTTACTTTTTAATTTGGTAAAGTAGTTTCGCTCCCTCCTTATTGACTAAATTTGCTAGTTTACCCCTAGGATCCAATTAAAATTAGCCTGAAAATTGGTGTAAAATTAAAAAAAGAGTAAAACAAATTAAAGTACAGCCAACAACACTGCTTACATACAATCATACAAACCAAACCAAAAGCCCAAGGTAACTCTCAGAGTCAGTGTTAGCCCTGCTCCGCTCCCCTCCCTGTCCCCAAATTCCACCCTCCCCCACTAGTGCTAAATTTAAGCCAGACTTTGCCACTCCCTTGCCACTCCCTTCCTACTAAGTACCAATCAGCACCTCACACATCATTCAGCAACCCTGCCCCCTTAACCCATTTCCTTCTCTCTCATTGTTCCACACTCTGTTAGCACAGTCAGCCATCAAATTTGGCTCACCCCCTATCAAAATGCAAACAAGCAAAAAAAACACTAATTACCCAAATGCCTATACTGTTTCTATTTTACCATCTCACTGCCTATGAACAAACACTTGACCATGGTATTCACAACCCAAATGGTCAAACAGACACCCATGACTCCACACATAACACCAAACACTTTACCTTCCCCTGCACACCTAATATACCACCCTCTATAAAATACCACCCCTGTACAGCCACAAAACATAATCCTAAAGACAAAGACTATATAAAGCTTATAAACAAACTCCTAAAGCTCAGAATATCCTGTCACTATAACCTTATAACACATGGAGACATTCATCCCAACCCTGGCCCACCCACACGCAATAACCTCCACTCCCCTACCACAACCCCCACAGTCAAGCTACCCATGAATACTCCCACTAGTTCTCTCCTAGCATTTCACCTAAATATTACAAGTATTAATAAGATTCCCAGTAGACTTCTGCGGTGGTGCAGCGGTAGTGTTGTTGCCTCACAGCAAGAGGTTCTCCCATTTGATTCTTGGCTGGAGTGCCTTCTGTGTGGAGTCTGCATGTCCTCCCCGCAGTTGGGTGGGTGTTCAAAAGACATGCGTAAATGGGCGTGCCTTCGTGAAGGTTGAATGTCGAGCTGGCACCTTGGCGTTCATGAAAATCTACTGCCAATCATTAGTGGACCGGAGTTCCGCTGTGACGACCCCTAACCGGGAAAAGCCAAAAGACAACAACAACAACAATAAGATTCCCAACCTACACGCCCTCCTAGCAACCCACTCACCAGACGTTATGTGTCTTACGGAAACCAGTACTACTGACAATGAGATACTACCTCCAGGATACAATATTCACAGATTAGACCATGCTACAAGGAAAGGAGGTGGGATAGCAGTCCTTTACAAAAATACTCTAACCATTAATATAGACACCATTCAACCTCCCCAATTCAATAACGCAGAACTCCTCATAACCAAGCTACAGATTAACCAAATCAAACACTTGAACATTGTCTGTGCATGCATTCCACCAGGCAACAACCTAAATACCCTAGAAAATCTCCTTTACTGGTTATCCACTACCTATCCCCAAGAAACCATAGTTCTTGGTGATTTTAACACCGACTGGCACCCCTGCTTTTCCAACCCCCCCCCTCACTCATATAAACTTATCTGGGTTTAAACAGACCATAACCTCTCCCACTAGGATAAACAAACCAACCAACAAGGAACATATTCTAGACTGGATCCTAGTTAATAACCAACCCAAACTGTACACAGCTGGTACTCTCCCTGATGACCTCAGCGACCATTGTCTAACCTATATCATAAAACATAAGGCAGGAAACCCTCACCAGCCCAAATATAAAACATTTAGAAACAGGAAAAACTTTGATGCTGCTATATTCCAAAATAAATTAAAAGCAGTTGACTGGTCAAAACTAAAAAAATCTAACCTTAGAGGAGGCCATAGATCACTTTAAGACTAAATTCCTATGTATCCTTGATTCCCATGCTCCAGCACGTACAATAAAAACTAGATCAAATACAGCACCATGGCTCACAAAAGATACCAAAGCAAAAATCAAAACTAGAAACAGAGCCTGGGCCAGCTGGAGAACAACCAAAGCCCCACTTGACCATCTAAAATATCATCAACTCAGGAATGATACAAAAAAATCTATTTTACTGGATAAAAAAAGCTTCTACCAAAATCTCCTACAAAAACACCACAACAACCCTCAAAAGTTCTGGGTAGGCTTAAATCAATTACTTTGTCCAGGTCACTCCACCACCCCAATCCCGGCTAACTACACCCATAGTTCCCCAGAGACAATAGCTAGCGCCTTTAATAACTTTTTCACTGAAACAATCCAATCCCTAACAAATTAACTAACCCCCACTAACTTAAACCACACGCCTAATCTACCTAATAATCACCCGGAATTTGGCTTCCAACCAATATCCACTAGTTTTATCAAAACACTTCTAAAAAATCTAAAACCTATCACCCTCGCTGCTGACCTCCTCCCTGCAGAGTACCTGCAAATAGCTGCAGATGCCATTGCATATCCCATATCTATCCTCATCAACAGAACCTTATCTGAAAATGCTATCCCCTCCCTCTGGAAAATATCTCACGTCATCCCACTCCATAAAGGTGGTAGCTCCTCAGACATATCCAACTATAGACCCATTGCCATTCTTTCCCCATTAGTCAAAATAATGGAGAAATGTGTACACAAGCAACTTATGCAATACCTTTCACAGAATAACTTACTATCCGACTCCCAGCATGGTTTCAGGCCATACCACAGCACCACCTCAGCCCTCCTTTCCTTTACTACTGCCATAAACCAAGACAGGAATGACAATAGGCTAACCTCTGTCCTCTTTCTTGACCTATCAAAAGTCTTTGATATGGTCAACCATCAACTTCTCATTCTTTCACTAAAATCTATTTCCCTCAACAAGCCTGCTATCCAGTGGTTCCAGTCCTACCTGACTGGTAGACAGCAGGCAGTACTATGGCAGGGAAAACCTTCCAGCCAGTTACCTCTCACACTTGGTGTCCCTCAAGGGTCCATACTAGGTCCACTACTCTTTTCTATTTTTATCAACAACCTCCACACTGCTATCCCTAAAGCCACCTGCATCCAGTACGCAGATGATTCCACTCTCATCTGCTCAGCCACCTCCCCATCCGACTTGCAAATCTTAACCCAAAATACATTTAACACTATCAAGAACTGGCTCACCAATCAAAACCTACTTCTGAACCCCAATAAAACTAAACTTCTACTCTTCTCTCCAACTAGAAGATCCACCACACTTTCATTCTCTGTCACATCTAACAATGGTACCACTATTTCCCCAGATAATCACACCAAACTGCTATGGGTTATCATAGACAATAATCTCAAATTTGAACTAAAGATCAACAAAACCATACAGACCATCAATAAGAAGCTTGGATCACTGTATAGAAACAAGACATTTTTAACCCCACTGGCTAGGACTGCAATCGCCCGATCACACCTACTCTCTTCTCTCTTATATGCCTCGCCTGTACTCTCAGACCTCAACAAATCTGAACTAGGTAAGCTGTCCCATAGCTACAATCATATTGCCAGATTCGCCACTGGCTCCACCTATAGAACCCACCACTGCCAGAACCTTAAACAACTAGAGTGGCTAGAACTGCCCAGCTTAATTCAATTCAATCAACTCTTAATAGCGCACAAAATTTTGTACCACCCTGAGGATACCCCCTCTCTTAAAAATATTATTAAGCCATATAGCAATCTAGGATCCCTATGGTCAGCCGATAAACTACTGGTCCAAACCCACAAAGCTAATAACTCTGCTGGTGAATCCATTTGCCAACTTCATTGGCAAAACCTGGAATTCATTGCCAAACTATATAACCTTACAATCCTCCAAAAGTCTCTTAAAAAAAAAAACTCAAACAGTATCTCAAAGTGAATTGGCTATGCCCATGTACCAACCCTGATTAAGTTATAAACTAAAAGCATATACTGCAATTATCATAACTTGTAACTACATCACCAAGCTCTGCTTCTAATCTGATGTCTCTTACTTTTAATTGTTTGTACATGATAATTGTGAGTCCCTACTAGGGAACACTACTAACCCATTGAATATAATCACTTTGTTTTTATAATTATTTGCTAACTTCTGTGTAATCTATGTAAATTTGTCTTTGTGGAGCTTTTCTCCCTGGGCCTCCACTAAAAATGGACATGTATCCAGTCGGACTATCCCAGTAAACAAATGTAAAATAAATAAATAAATAAAATATTAAGGGCAAAAGAGCCACATTAAGCATTAATAAAGCAAGGCGACTGCATGTTTTTTGGAAAACTGCTGTGTTTTGGTATAAACTACTATTTTGCATTGACTGAAGCTATCAAGGGCATAACTAGAGTTATTTGAAGTATCTCAAAGTGTGTAAAAGTGCTTACAGTGTGTGCTTATTACTGTGCATTTATTCTGAAGAGTTTATTTGTGTGCAAAGTGCAACTATTTCATAAAGTGCAATGAAAATATGGCCATTATGTTTCTTGTGCTGGATGTGTCAATTCGCAAAGTGCCACCATTACAGAGTGTTTCTTGCACTGTAGAGAGTTATTTAGCAAAGTACAGCCATTTTGGGAATGTTTCAGTGTGCTGTGCACTCTTTATTCACAAAGTGCAATTACTTTGAAATGTTTTTACTCAGAGCTTCTTCTGCCCAGTTTAATTGCGCAGTGCAGTGATTTTGAAACGTTTCTTACACTGATGAGGTGATTTGTTACAGTAAAGTAATTTCAAGAGTATTCTTGTACCTGAGAGACTTATTTTGCAAAGTTCAGGAATTCAGAGGCTTGTTGTACTGTTGGGCATAGTTACAAATAATGGCATAAATTTCAGACACATGCAAGTGTGCATGTTCGTACAGTTAAAAGTGAATTTTTGTGCTTTACTGTAATTTGTTGTCATGGCAGATGGATTTCAAAAACCATCACCACTTGTATTTGATCAGAATATTGAAGAGAATTGTAAAATATCAAGAGTGCGATATTTTTATACAAGCAGCTTATTCTGACAAAGATGCATGCAACAGGGCATTCATTTTGATAAACCTAGCTGGGTCAGAGGCCATGAAGGAGAGCATTCATTTGTGTATGCACCAGCAGTATATGAAGGGGAAGGTGAAAACCATCATATTGTTGTACAGGCTGAATCAAGGGAAGACTCCGAGTGTTTCAAACACAAATTCAGAGAAATGCGTAACCCCCAGATAAATGTTATATTAGAGAGGCACTTGTTTTACATAAGAGATCAAATGTCATGAGAAACCTTTGCAACTTATATTACTGACCTGAAAAACACAGCCAAAATGTGTAGGCTTGGTGACTTAAAAGATTATTAATAGTGCTGCAGGGAGAAAGATTTTGCTTTGTGACAGTGATTTAATGCCGAGCAAAGCTACTGAGATTTGTCAGATCCAAAAAGTTACAGAAAGGCACACAAGTATGCTTGTAAGTGATAAGAGAATGGTTTCAGCAGGCTTCAGAGCAAATTTAGACAGCATGCAACACATGAATAGTAGAAGCAGACCTAAGCACATGGCAGCTGTAGCCCCTGTGAGTCTGGCAGGAAAAACCCATAGTTTTACAAAACGTTCTAAGAAAAGGACATGTTCAGTGCAGTACAAGGGTGAGTCAGCAAAACCCAAATCAAGCTTTATTGTTAACTGTTGCAACTGTGGTGCCGTGCCAATCATGAGTCTAAAAGAGAAAAATGCTTAGCATTTGGTCAGCAATGCCACAAGTGTAAAAAATGGAACCATTTTCAAAAGTTTTGCAAATCAAGTAAACCTCACACAATTATAAAGAAAGGTCACTTAAAAAAGCAAGTTGATCACATAGAGAGCTACAGTTCTGCTTTCTGTGTAGATAGTATATCAGTGATTGGTGAAAATGTTGATGCAGTAGATTTGTTGGCAAAGAATGAAGTGTTTTGTACTGTCCAGCTCAATGGTAAAACCACCAAGCTCAAAGTAGACACTGGTTCAAAGTGTAATGTTATGTCAGCAGACACTTTTGCTAAGGTGAGAGCTGGTGAACAACTTAATGTGGCCAGTTGTGTGACACTTGTTGCCTATGGAGGTGAAGAAATTCAAACCAAAGGCTCTGTAGTGCTTTCATGTTACAGCTGACTATTCTATGTAGTCCGAAAGACCTGTGTAGTCATTATTGGGTCTCAGAGACAGTTTGAGAATGAATTTGTTTTCCTTTACCAAAGAAGTTCGTCATATAAGCACATATCCTACTTCCAATTTTACTGAAGCTATTTTCTCAGAATATGCTGATGTTTTCGATGACAGGGTGGGCAACCTTCCAGGTGTGTATTCTATGAAGTTAGACCCAGTGGTCAGTATAGTGGTCAGACCAGCAAGAAAAGTTCCGATAGCTATGCAGAATAAGGTCAAAGCTCAGTTGGATAAAATGGTGCAGCAAGGTGTAATTTGTCCAGTCATGGAACCAACTGAATGGGTATCGTCTATGGTAGCAGCCCACAAAAAAAGGGTCAGATGAAAGAGTTATTTAGCAAAGTACAGACCCATCCAGCTATGACCCAAGATATTTGAACAAAGCATTAAACAGACCACATCATTCTATGTGCACAGTTGAGGAAGTCGCAGCCCTGATACTGAATGCCACTGTTCTGTCTTGGATGCACAAATTTCATTTTGGCAAGTGATGTTTGATCACAAATCTTCACTATTGACTACTTTCAGTACCCCATTTGGAAGATATAGATTCCTCAGGATCCCATTTGGAATAAATTCTGTAAGTGAAGTCTTTCAGCATTCAATGGAGCAAATTTTTTTCAGGTTATCCTTGTGCCATAATAGTAGATGATTTATTGGTTGGAGGCAATGGTGAAGCAGAGCATGACAGAAACCTTAGAAGAGTTCTAGACAGAGCATGTGAAGTTAACTTAAAGCTCAATCCTGTGAAGTGTAAATTCAGACTACCAGAAGTTACATATGTAGGTCATTTATTTACTAGCACTGGCTTGCAACCAGACCCGTCCAAGCAAGTAGCCTTTCTTGAGATGCCAGCACCAGATAATGTTCAAGCTCTACAACGTTTTCTTGGTATGGTCAACTATCTAAGCAAGTTTATACCAGACTTCAGTGAGTTGACAGCACCTTTGAGAGAGCTAACATGCAAAAATGTTACAATATCTTGGTCGGAACAGCACCAGAGAGCATTTCAAGGCCTTAAGCAGAAAATTGCCACCCCAGTCAAATTAAGATACTATGATGTCAATAAACCAATGACTCTTTCTTGTGATGCTACAAAATTTGGTCTTGGCACAGTTATTCTTCAGGAAGGCAGACCAGTTGCCTATGCATCTAGATTTCTTACCCAAACTGAAATGCAATGTGCTCAAATTGAGAAAGAACTTTTGGCAATAGTATTTGTATGTTCAAAGTTTCATGATTATATCTATAGTCGAGTTATTCAGATTGAACCTGATGCCCAACCTCTAGTCATTATTTTAAAGAAGCCTATGCATTCAGCTCCAGAGAGATTACAAAGAATGATGCTCAAATTGCAAAAGTACAGCTTCAAAATTGTCATTACAAAATGCAAACTTTTTATCTGGCTGATACCTTATCCAGATTGCCCAGAAACACAACGGAACAACTTCATGCAGAGAATTTTGACTTTGATGTCATGGAAGTGTGTAATTTTTCTATCATGAGACTTGATGAGCTGAGATATCATACAAAGACTGATTCAATTTTGCAAAAGCTCAATCACAATATTAATGTTGGATGGCTGTCAAAGCAATCTAGTGTACCACCTGAAGTGCAAACTTTTTTCCTTACAGAGATGAGATGCTGATGGAAGATGGCATTATTTTCAAAGGTCCTAAAATTGTTGTTTCTGCTTCCTCACAACATGAATATATCCAGATTTTGTACCGTGATCACCCAAGTTCTGAATCTACCAAAAGAAGGGTGAGAGGACTAGTATTTTGGCCTTCTCTAGCACAAAACATCAATAAAGTACTTTCTAATTGTTCAGTATGCAATAGTACTAAACCACATTTGCAAAAAGAACCACTTCAGCTAAGTCAAGTTCCTGAACTACCTTGGTCAACAGTAGCCACTGATATGTTCACGTGGAACAATCAGCATTACTTAGTGTTGTAGACTCTTATTTGAACTGGTTCGAGATTGATTTACTACCTAATCAAATGTGCACTGCTGTTATCACCATGTTGAAATGTCATTTCTCAGTCCATGGTAGTCCACACAAAGTTATTTCTGACAATGGTACCCAATTTTCCAGTCAGTTGTTTCAGAAATTTGCAAAAGAATGGGACTTTGGACATGTTACTAGTAGTCCAGAGTATCCACAGTCAGATTGACTAGCTGAATATGCAGTACAGAGTGCAAAGCAATTACTAGAGAAGTCAAAGCATGATAATACCGATGCCTTTTTGAGTTTATTCAGTCTCAGAAACATACCCTGTAACAATATACTTGGCTCACCTGCTCAGAGAGTTCTAGCTAGGCAAACCAGAACAACATTGCCTATCAGTTCCAGTTTGTTGAGGCCTAAAGCAAAGAACAACAGAACAATCAGAGCCCAACTTTTACAGAAAGTGTTCTTTGCAGAAGTCCAGCTATGATAAATCAAGTAGATTTCTTTGTCCATTGAAAGAAGGAGAGACACTGAGGATACAAACGGCAAAAGGTTTTGATCAGATTGGTCAAGTAACAAGTATATGCGCCAAGCCGAGATACTACTTCGTAGAATCTGAGGGTGTGGAGTACAGGAGAAACCGTAGACATCTTCTTCCTCTATCAGAATTAATATCACAGCATTGTTCCTGTGATACAGACTCTAGATCTCGGAGCAATATAGACAATGTTTTTGTTGCAGAACGTGTCTTAACTTCTACTTCCATTCCTGATGATGTTCATGATGTCCCTAAAGTTGAACATTCAGCAGAGACAGTCCCAATTGCTAGACCTAATTCTAATTTTTATGTCATTCAATTTGGTCGTATCTCCAGACCTAGGGTGAAATACACAGCAACATGGACATAATTGTCTATATGTATTTAGTTTTGTAAAATTGAATGTCAAAGAGTTATTTGTATCAATTGCATGTCAATTAATGTCTTCAATAATGCATGACTCATTTCTCAAGGAGAGAGGATGTAGAATAGTGTGTGCGTTGTACCATTAAGAAGCATTTCATGGGCAGCATGGGCATATAAACAGGAAGCACGTGCTAGCTTCAGTGCCATTTTGAGAGTGCAGCCAGAGAGTGAGCATGTATGTGTGTTATAGCTAGTTCATTTATAAGTTTGTCTAAATTAAAGTTATTAAGCCTCAATCCTGATGTGTTTGCACATAATAAAGTTACTTGAACAGAACCCACAAATGCTTGTCTGTTTTATCCTGACTGGACAAGCGACAAAGTTGTTGTTATTATTAAAGTATAGATAATGAAAGGATGCAACAGACAGAAAGAAGGTCATACACCTGCAGTGACTTTTAATATTGTGTGAGACAATGCCCATGCTAACTTTTGGCAATGTCACAATCCCCCAGACATTCACAGTCAAATGTAAAAGGACAGCTTTCATAACCTGTTTGCATTACACTTTCAATGTGACTTCATACAATGTCACATTATCATTACATCTAAACTATCACCTTACTAATAAATGCCTTTGTCTGTGGCCACTCTGGGAAGTACTGTGAAATAATTGCTTTCGATACTCTTGTTTGAGGATTCAGATCCATATAGCTCTCTGTTGCAACATAATACATTTGGTCAAACATGTAAAGTATTTATCTACAATACTTTATATATTTTTTTCTGGTATTATTTGTGCATCACCTGGGATCATGAAAATCACTTTCATGGCTTACAGAAAAAGGTGAAAAATTTAGTTTAGGCTGTCATTGGTATTGCAAACCAGCCAGGTGACATTGGGCAGCCATCAGCACTGTGGATAGTAATTGGAGAAGAAAATACACCTGCATTTAATATTGTCTGTAGTCCAAGGTGTTAAGTGTAGTGAGCTTATAGATTAAGTATATGTGATGCAAAGTTTAAATCCACTAGCATGATACCTTTACAGAGGATTGTCTGAATGTATATTTAATCACATTTTGTGATACCATTGTGTTATTTAAAAATCAACTGTTGTCACTATTGCTAACAACATGTAATCATTATTCTGTCCATGTTAACATACGTCATTAACTACAGTTCTGATAACTTGTTCCACAAAGTACATGTCTGATGTTGCAATGATATGTGAGAAGGAAGAATTATTAACCTGAATGTACTTCTTGCTCTAGTAATTGCTACATATAGGTTCATAGGTTGGTAGGTTCATAGGTTGGTACTAGGCTATCGGCCCTAGGGCCTATACAAGCCTAGCCATAACAATTCCCTGGCTATTTCTTCCCACACTATTTACTTCCCTGGACCCCTGTCATATATACTCATACATTGCATTTCATTCACTGTCGGTAATTTCTCTAACATATATTACTCTTCTAAAGTCTTTTCTATTTGCTTTCCAGTTGGCAGCATGCAAATAGGGTTCACTATCTAAGGGAAAAAGTGAAAAAATTAGTTTAAGCTGCCTTAGGTAGCTCAAACATGCCTGGCATCATTGTATGGCCCCCACAGTAAGGAAAGTACTTACTTCAGTAATGCACCTTACAGATGTCAAATTCTGTGATACAAGCTGTAACTGAAGAGAATCACGATACATAAAGCACAAGAAGCTTTGTCTGAATCCCGTGTTGAGCTCACATTGCAATTTATCACAATAAGTCTTTTCTTTTAATTACCTTCATTTTAAGATTCATTTGCTCATCGCTTGGCAGCGCACAAACAGGGTGCACTACCTAAGGAAAAAAGTGACAATTTTAGTCTATGACGCCTTAGGAAGCTCAGACACACCTGGCAGCTTTGCCCAGCTGGAAGGACTCTGGAGTAATCATTAAAGAAAATACACATGTCAGGTAACTTTCACTGTGGTCCAAGGAGTAACAGAGGTGAATCGACATAAATAAGGTACATGAAGCATTGTTTGAATCCTGTTTACAGAGCACGTTGCCATAATTCACAATATTCATTTTTCCATTTTTTTATATTTTAAGGTACATTTGTTCTCCACGTGGCAGCACACAAACATGGTTCACTACCTAAGGAAATTAGTAAAACATTTAGTTTAGGCTGCCTTAGGTAGCTCAAACACGCATGGTAATGTTGCACTTTTTTCAATATTCTGGACAGTACTGAGAAGAGGAATGCCACCTGTCATAGAGCTATCTCTGTGGCACAAGGTATAAGGGCAGTGTGTTTTGATAAATAATGCAGCCTATTAAGGCCTCAAATCCAGCTGCAATTTACTTTATTTAAAAATAGTGTAATAAGCGCATTTCTCTGAATTTTTTAAAAAGAACTGCAACAGTAAAAAAAAATTGACAATATTAAGCATGTTCCTTATAAGCTAATTATCAGTAAGCCATACATAATGAAAATGTACTGTTTAGCATATATAATTAATGTTTCAGATATATACGCAACCTAATGTATGCCCACCTTCCTAGACATAGAAATTAATATATTTCATACAAAAATCACTAGCATATTTATGATGGGCACAATACGTTTGGTATAATCATCATGACTCATCACACATCCCAACTATGTGTTTAGAATCCTTATGTCTTCTGAAGTATTCATATAACATAAACCCACCTGTCTTGATCGTCATATTCCATTGCATCCATGTGAACCATGTTTACTTGCAGTAAGAATGACATTTACATGGGAATGCATTCGCAGACATAATTGCAACCACACACATATAGGCCTCTCTGAAGTATAGCTCCATTCATTAAGATATCACTATGTGTCAGATTTCTTTGGTGTAAAGTTATTTCTGACATGGCAATATCAGTTAATACATTAAGTAGCAGTTTTTACATCCTTTATCCCATGGGTTCAATTCCCAGCTGTTACAATACTATTTTAACATTGAGTAAACCGCAACCTGATAATATGTCAGAATTCAGTCATCTTTCACCTTTCAAAGTGCAGTCTTGAAAAACCATGCCAGTAAGCAGTTAATTGCTGAAAACTAGAATATATGATCGTGGGTGGAGTAACACGCATGGCAAAGCTCAATGCCATGTTTCACACTTTTACTGCTCTCTGCTGTAAGTAGTGTCAGTGTGTCTGCCAAAGTGTCCATCTGCTTTCAATTGTGTAAATGTGGTTGGTTAGCTTGCACATGTTTGTACAATACCAGTAATATGTGAGATCTGACTTAGGCACCAATTCAGACATATTTTTTAGCTTGACTTTTGCAGACATGGCAGCAACAGATAGAGTGGTATTAAATGTAGAGCATAATGGTGGGGTGTTGAGGAGTCCAGGATATTTCTGGCACTCCTCGTGACTCACTACAACTGTAGGCTGTTCCAGGGAAATTATATGGGTCTCAGTATAAAGCTGATGCTTGTAATAGCTTAGCCAAGGTTCTCTCCAACATAACTGGCATCCATACAGTGAGGAACAATGTCATCACCACTATAGTGACCTTAACAATTGCAAGCAGGACCTTATAAGCCAATGGGAGGCTGAATCTAGGACTGGCAACACCCCACAGCTGTATAAATATACTGACCCATAACCTGTCTATAATATGGCAGTAATTACCTTGCCAGACAATGCAGTTACACATTATGCTTTCATATATGCATTTTGTTTCTATTTGTTCTCTAAGGCTGCAGAAGAAATAGCTGCAAACCATGAAGTGCACCAGGAGAGATTAACTTGCCTCATAAGTAAGTATGAATCTAGTAAAAAATAAAGCTATAATATTATTTTCACTCCCCCAAGCACAAGCATCTTGAGCAGGCATACCTCATTATTCATCAGAAGCATGCACTCCTTCCCCAATAAGTGTCACTGCTTGCATTAGGCAATTAGAGTACCATCTTTACTGTGTGTAGGTTCAGTACCCCAAAGCAGCCTCTTCATTTTAATTGATAATTGTTTATAAATCTTAACAGCAGTCTGTCAGTAAGAATTACATTATGATAATTGTGATTATTAAGTTAGAATGCATAATTCCAATCCATCATATTCAAATAAAGACAGCTGTTTCTTACATCAGAGCAGTGTTATTCATTTATTAACTCAAAAATAACTTTCCTTCATATATGGATGTCACAAAGGTGTGCAATAGTAAATTACCATAATTGTTTGTATATAGCCCAAAAAAGTTTGATTAAAATATACATTATTGTGACAGGACATATATCTAATTACCTCTTACATTATTGCCCCCCCCCATTCTTGTGTCTGTTTTTTTTTGGGGGGGGTTATAATTTCTTAGCAATCTGCTGTTTCCATAACTTACTGATGAAAACTAATCATTGACTGCACTGAGAGGTACAACAACCACTGTGGCTCAGCCCACCATAACTCCACAACCCATGTCCTAACCGCTCTTAGTATGTCAGGTAGCTCTGCCCTGGCAGCTAGTGCACTGGTAACCTCTGGGAGCAGTAGTAGTGAAGATGGTGATTTTGTCACCCAGCAGGAGCTGACACGGCTGCTGGAGGATAAAATGGAGAGGGGCCATGGTGTATGTATCAGCAGGGTTGAAAAGGTCCTGCATCACATTGCAAAGATGATGACACATCTAGCACTGACCCAGGGAGCTGCTTCAGGAGACAGTGATGACAGCTCTGAGGGGGAGGACTAAATTTTCACTGTTCTCATACTGGACGTGGGTGCACCCCCAATGTCCCTACTTATCCCGTTATGGTGTCCCTCAACATTTGTCTCCTTCACCATCCCTGTCTGTCTTGTATGTCCTGTATGTCTGCAGATGCTTCCTAACCTACCCTACCTAACTGACCCTCTCATTCCCAGGCACTTTTTCCAACATTCCTCCTCCAAATATATATATAAAAAATGCTCACCTGTCCCACAAAAAATTATGCTCCATACACAGCTTTCCACTTCTCCTGTTTGTCATCCTGAAAGAATTGATTAAGTTCAGTCGGCCATACAAAATTATTCCAGTGTTGTTACTCTTCACTGGTAGGGTGACTCTGCAAATTCATGAAATTGTGTGTACAACTGCACACTGATGTTGTGAAGAAGTGGATAGCTATGGTGTTCTCCCACAACCCTCCTGAAAATTCCTGTATTCTTTTCTCTGTGTGTTGCCTTCTGCTTGCCAACCTCATTTTCACTATTGTCCTTTCCATGGACCAGAGATGGCCCATGAAAATGCCTTAAATATATGTACTTGGCATTTGCACAGAGATTGGCATAGTGCAGCAATGCTGAGCAACAGTGAGCACGGTTTAACTTCTTCTTGCAAAAGCTGGGGATTTCAATGAGATATACAGTGGTCCAGTTACTATCACACAAATGTGCTGAAATCCACTGCATTATGGGAATTCAGAATAAAGACATACTAACAGCAGTACTGTGGAACAGCTAATATAACATTTATTAGGATGCTGGTAGTATGAAACTAAGAGTTCCTACATAGTGTGTTGACATACTTTCCCTGTTTGTAGTCTGCTGCTTTGGCATAGAGTCACTGGTTCGATTACAGCTGTATGTCAGTTTATTACTTTATAATGTTCATATTCATATCATATATTTACTTACAAATGTTTGTGTTTCTCTACATACAATACATTTCCCCAACATAACACTGGAATAGAGCAGTGAGACAAAATTTTCAAAAACATTGCCCCAACAGGTAGACCTAGGATCATAGGAAGTTACTAGGCTAATGACCCTAGGGCCCTTACAAGCCTAGCCAAGTTTTACCCTTATTTCCATGATCAGTACCTATTACCCTGTCTATGAGGAACATAGGCAGAACCCCTGTAGTGAATTTATGGTTACCCATCCAATTGTCCAGATTGCGTTTGAAGAGGACCAGTGAGGTGCTCTGCTTAACTTGAAGCAGGAGTTTGTTCCAAAGGTGTGGTTACCTCTGGGAGACAAATATGTCCCTCCAGCAGGTTCTATTAATGGCACAAACCAGGTTAAGGCCGTTAGAGTGAGTAACCCATGTACCATTTGACTTACACATATGCAGCATTTCCAATAAAGCAGTTTCAAGACTGCCTTATATGCAAGGCAGAAATTGCCTCTGAGTAGTCTGTATGAAACAGAATAAAGTAACAGTGATTTCAGATGATCCTCACAGGACAGATACTAAAGACCTTGAATTTCCCTTGTGAAGAACCTTTGTGGTCTCTCCAATAGCTGCAGGTGCTTGGAAAGGTGCATACCAAAAGTGGCATTGTACTCAGTTATTGGCCTGATGAGGGAAGTGTACAAGGGTGTTATAACTTCTATTTTTCTGGAGGCAATGCCCTTACTTATCAGATGAGCAATATAGAATGCCCTTCTTACCACATGGAGACATGGTGATCAAAGGTGAGGTTGCTGTCAGCCTGTGTGCTCAGGTCTCTCACCACTGAGTGTGTACTTAGGGTGTTGTTATTGATGTGGTAGTTGGCAGGAATATCTGTCTTACCGAAAGGGATGATAATACATTTTATGCATTGTGTTTCAGGCCATGAATTTGGCACTAATCAGTTGTTTGTGTAAGACCCTCTTATAGGATGTTGACATCGTTTGGAGATTCTATGACTGCTCCCAGTTTGCAGTCATCAGCAAATTTTGTCAGCCACAGACTTTTAGTTTTATCTTGTACTTTGGAGAAATATATTCCAAACAGTAGAGGCCCCAAGACTGATCCCTGTGGAACACCACTGGTTACAGGTCTACTGTTGGAGGTGGATTTCCTTGTTTTGACTCTATGGGTTCTATCAGTGAGCCAGTTAGTGAACCTTCTAATGATATATGGGTTGATACCTATATGGATGAGTTTGTGAATTATGCCTGAGTCAGGGACAGTGACAAAAGCCTTGACTAAGTCTAGGTAAACTCTATGCACAGATTTCCCCTCATCAAGGGCCTTGGTGACTACCTCAAAGAAGTCCACCAGGTTTAACAGGCATGATCTCCCTTTGACAAATCCAAATTGAGTAGGGCCAAGTGTTCAGAGATTACCAATATTTTTGTTGATAAGGTCCATGATGATTCTGTCAATGGCCTTGCAGATAAGGCGGGTCTATATCACTTCATCAAACTCTCAGTTTAGTGAATCCCTAGTCATCAAACCCAATTTAGTGAAAGCTCACTTCAATGAATGATCATGTCAGTGAACTTTCACACAGGGAAAGAAGCTAGTTGGCCAGCTAGCAACCATACAAAAAAACTACAAAATTTTAAACTCAGCCAGCTGGGGTGTTTTACCCCTACACCCCGCAATGTGAGTGGCTGCACCCCCCACACCTCCAACTAAATATACCAACCCCAAGATTGCACTACAGTGGGGAAAAGGGAATTTTTTACCCTAATAGTGTGTGTAATATTCTGCAAAGACATATATAATGCAGCTGTACATTGTTATTGTGCTCTTAGAACACATTTTAGCATAAATATCCAGCTAATAAACAATGTTGATGGTATCCATTTAACTGTACATTGTCTCAGTTGTACAACATGGTCATGTAGCATTTGCAATTGAGGCAATGATGTTTAAATTGTGATCTTGGGTAGTTATTTGAAATCCATCCATTACTGCTTTGAATACATTACATCAGTCTAATTGTGACTGTACATGTCACTAACACTGCTGTCAAGCATATTGGCTTTGCACACATATAGATGTTGATCCCTCTTACTAAAGGATATGACAGTTTGTCAAATAGCAGTGCTTTTATTTAGCAAAATTATGACATTTGCTTCCATGTTCCTTACATAACATATGTAGGAAGTGTTATCCTCATGCATGGGGGAATGAGATGATATGCTGTCTGTTGATGATGTATTACAGCAATCACAGGCACACATATCCCTTGTGGAAAGAACATGCTGTACTGCCTTC
Organism: Protopterus annectens; assembly: GCF_019279795.1. Taxonomy (NCBI): domain Eukaryota; kingdom Metazoa; phylum Chordata; order Ceratodontiformes; family Protopteridae; genus Protopterus; species Protopterus annectens. The sequence goes on from NC_056725.1 coordinate 1,394,898,681, forward strand.
ACATAACACATATGTCACACTTGTATTGACATTTCTAACATGGTGCATTCATCCTGCAAAATATCATGTACTGTCTGCTGTTAGATGCTCAAGTGATCAACATCCACATTCATTGCCTGTTAGCATAGTTGGGCCTTATACAGTAGTACATGACTGACGTATCACAATGATAATGTGCCCATTTATGTTCCGACAGACCTCCACAATCCCTTTCATTTCAGAGACTGTTTACCACACATACTGATGAAGTAATTATTTAATATAGGTAGATTGTCATACTAGTTGTAAGACTTCCACTGTTGTGCCTGTGGTTCATCTGGATCTCATTAGTCAGTAGGGTTACATTGCTTGCTGTTCAGTTCCTGACAGGGGCAACATTACATGAATATACTGACATTACATAAACACCATTGTATCTAGTTATTGTTATCCATTTTATGTTGGACAATGATATATCATCACAGGTTGTGACTGCATGGCAGTGAAATGTTTATTCAGGGTATGTTGTGCGGGGAGTGTTCCTGTGGCACAAGCATTGAGTATACTCATTCAAAGCATACCTGCACAGAGTGACTGGTGTTCCCTTCTGGGACAGTGTGTGTCCTACACGATGGAAACAGCTTCCTTGTGAAAGAATCAATCATGTTGTAATCACTGTTGTGTGGACAGTAACATATGTAGCTCATTGCTATCTGATATGGCACATGCAGTCAATACATAGGTCTGGAGAGCACCTTGTATAATAGGCAGCGGTTTGAATCTGGTAACATCTGTCTGTCAGACTACAGTGGCTTAACCACATTAACAGGGCCATCTTCTCCATGCATTTCATACTGGGTAGGTCATTAGTATACCTTAGATGGTGTGATAGTACTGTACACCCTTCAGCGGTATCCTTCATTACTTGACTGATATGAGTATGTCCCTGGTGCCCATGATTGCAATGCATCTCTCTGATATCTGTTTGATCATGTGCTCTAAAAGGACATGATGAAAATGTTTCTTAGGTCATTCCCTGCTCATTGGTATTACCTATTCATAGGATAATTACGCTGTGTATTGCATGTCATCCTCCAAACATGTGTCTAGTACTACAATTGTTTCATTCATAATATGCAGTTTAATAGCAAATGTGTGATTCCAAAATATGTCTTACTGTATGGAATGAAGGGAGACCTTCAGGAAATGTGATTGGTCTTCTGTTACAACACTTTCTATTGTGGTTTCACTGTTAAATTGCTGTTCTGTTACTGTTCCCTGTAATTGTACGTGAGCATCCCCAGTATTAGTATGTCAGGCATGTTTGCAAATCAGCAGTGGCAAAACTGGACTGACATGTCATCTGCTCAGTCTTGAAACTGGTCAGTTATGTATGTTGTTTGTTATTAGATTGCCATGTATCATTTATATAACCATGCCACACTTGCATATCTATTACATGCTTGTAGGTGATGAAACCCTTTCCTTGCCTGTTGGTGCCATTGTCATTTCTATGTAAAAATATGTCAATTTCTGAGTTACCTGACATTACAGCTACAAGGTCCTTTTGTTCTTCTGTATACATGGTGAGATGGATAATGCACTGGTGCTTTCATACATAATACATTGGTGCTTTCATACATCAATTCCTTGTATACATCCTTATATGCTATGACTGCATTCTATTCATTCATCATATAATTAGGATTTCCATCTCTCTTCCCCCCTTGGCTGACCTGGTGTGACTAAGTTTGAACTCTACAGTTCCCTACAAAATGGAGTCTACAGGACTGCAACTGGTCACCATAACAAAATCAGTTTCTCTCAGCATTTAAGCAGATTGAACTCTACAGTTCCCTACAAAACGGAGTCTACAGGACTGCAATTGGTCACCATAACGAAATCAGTTTCTCCTGCATTTAAGCATATTGAACTCTACAGTTCCCTACAAAACGGAGTCGACAGGACTGCAATTGGTCACTATAACAAAATCAGTTTCTCTCAGCATTTAAGCAGACTAGGATGCACATAAAAAGCATTTGTTAAACTTTCACTTACAGTGCTGTGTAATTAAGCAGGTCACCATTTTGGTCAGCCATAGGGCTCTTTTTTCTACTTGAGTGTTTGCCTCCTTCCCCTGTAACTTAAGTAAACTGACTCTTACATTAAGAATACTTACCTTATAGATTTAGGACACCTTAGGAAACCTTGTAAACTGCAATAGCCTCGCTACTTTCCCTCGCTCTTCCCCCCTTGGCTGACCTGGTGTGATTCAGTGTAAGTTTCTTCATTGTATGGATCTTTTACTGTTTTTTGTGTAACTGAATGACCTGCTGCTAAATTCTGATTCTGCACAGACTGCTCTATTTTTTTGCAGAGGCTCTATAAGTAGCTAGAGACTTTACTAAATGTCTGTGGTAATATTTGTGTTTAAACTGAAACTGTATCTAGAGAAAGTGTATAATCAGAGCTCCTACTTGCTGCATGTGTTTTTAATGTTTAAATTGCACACACACATTGAAGAAGTGCTTTTATGACTTGAATAACTTGGGCTAGCTATACCTGAAGTGCTTTTACTGGCAATTTTCCAGTTGTACAGTTGTGAACAAATGATTTAGTTTTTCTGGTATATCTTTAAAATCTGGCAAGTGTTTATTTACTGCATTGCTCTCTTGCTTAGGTTTCTTAGCTGTAAATCTTAGTTCATTCTGAAGTGTGCTACTTTACCCCCCACCCCCCACCCCACCCCCACCGCCACCCTCAAACCTTTCTGGAATGTATTATTATAAAATAACTGCCTGTTGTTGCCTTCATGCTTACCCTAGAATCTCTGCTTTTCTCTTTTCCTAGTTGAACTCTACAGTTCCCTACAAAACGGAGTCTACAGGACTGCAATTGGTCACCATAACAAAATCAGTTTCTCTCAGCATTTAAGCAGAATAGGTTGCACACAAAAAGCATTTGTTAAGCTTTCACTTACAGTGCTGTGTAAGTAAGCAGGTCACCATTTTGGTCAGCCACAGGGCACTTTTTTCTTCTTGAGTGTTTGCCTCCTTCCCTGTAACTTAAGTAAACTGACTCTTGTATTAAGAACTATAATACTTACCTTATAGCTTTAGGACACCTTAGGAAACCTTGGAAACTGCGATAGCCCTGTTACGTTTGCCCTCGCTATGCTCGGGCTCTCTTCGCTCCCCTCCCTGCCCCAATTTCCTCCCGCCCCCAGTACCTCTAAATTTATAGTACTATAGCCAATCCCCCACTTTCTAGATACTATCTGCTTTCATAGTTTCATAGTATAGTACTAGGCTATCTGCCCTGGGGCATTTGTAAGCCTAGCCATAGTGATGTGGCTTTTGCCACCCCATGAAATGGTACAAAAAATGTACAGAATAAATTTGGAATACTGTGCCTCTGTCTAGTAGTGACACAATGAAGGTCCCCTTATATAATAGAATTAGTTTACTGTGCCCCTGTCTAGCAGTGACACAGATGTGACCCCTGGGGTAAACTTACGATCTCCCATCCACTCATCAAGATTTCTCTTGAAGAGAGTCAGTGAGGGGCTCTGCCTAATATGAACTGGGATCTTGTTCCAAATCATGGGAAGCCTCTGGGTTATGAATCTATCCCACCTCCATTCTTCTACCTACATTTTAATAGCACATATTATCTTTCATCTGGCATTCTCCCATCCCCCTTCCAGTACCTTTACCTCACCACTCTATCTTCTGGTGTTGCATCACCAGGTAAAACAGTTCCTTAACTCACTAGCTGAATCACAGATAATGATATACTCCTCTTTACTACCCCTCTTGTTCACACCATACCTCCTTACCTTGTATTAAAACCAGTTTCTCATGGGATTTCAGGTCCCAAAAGGCCATACTATCACCCCAGCTGTAAATCCTCCCACCTTGAACCATACTTACAGTACCAGGTTTTATCCAACATCTTGTTCAGTCTATCAACATCTCAACGCCAGGCACATTAGCTCTAGATCCAAACACCACCACAAACTAATAAACAAATTCCTGAAGTTCATCACCAATTATAGACTTAACCTAATACTAGGTGGTGATATTCACCCCAACCCTGGCCCACCCACTTCAGATACACATACCCCCTCTACTTGCAATCTAAGCTACAAATCTATAATTCATAGGCCAACTAACTCTCTCCTAGCCTGTCATCTCAATATTAGAAGCATTAATAACAAGGTACATGAATTGCATGCACTTCTGGATGTCCACTTCCTGGAGATTCTCTGTTTATCTGAAACCTGGTTAAAACCTAATACTACAGACAATGAAGTGTTGCCACCTGGGTACAACATACACAGGCTGGATCGTGCTTCGAGGAAGGGGGTGGGGTAGCTGTACTCTATAAATCTGAGTTGAATGTCACCATAGATGTAATACAACCACCTCAGATTAATAACTTAGAGATTCTTGCCACCAAATTGCAACTTAATAAAAATAAATGCATTAATATCATCTGTATGTACATTCCCACAGGTAACAATATAGCTACACTTGAAGATATCCTGCACTGGCTATCATGTCACTACCCCCAAGAAACCCTACTACTTGGAGACTTTAACATAGACTGGGGCACCTGTTCCTCAGAATCCCCAACCACCCATATTAACCTGCATGCATTTACACAAATCATATCCACCCCTACCAGGATAGGTAAACCCAACCAAAAAGAAAGCATACTTGACTGGGTACTCATAAATAGTCACCCCCAACTGTACACCTCTGGTACCCTCCCTGATGGCCTAAGCGATCACCTTCTCACATATGTGATTAAGCACAAAGCCATTAATTCCCAACAACCCTTACTCAGAAAGGTTAGAAACAATAAAAAACTTTGACCCTTCCAAATTCCAACAAGGACTAAACTCATATAATTGGTCTATTCTAAAACACCTTCCCTTAGAGGAAGCAGTGGCATACTTTAACAACAAATTCCTTGAGATCCTTGATTTGCATGCACATGTGCGTTCAAAGAGAACAAAGGCAAAAACTGCACCATGGCTTTCTAAAGAGTCTAAACTCAAAATTACCCTTAGAAACAAAGCATGGGCTTTATGGCGTTCTTCTAAAGACACCCAAGATCACATTAAATACAGGCAATCCAGGAAAGAAACTAAAAAATCCATTTTACAAGACAAAAAACAATACTACTGTAATTTACAGACAGTAAATCAAAATAACCCTCAGAAGTTTTGGGCAGGTTTAAATAATCTACTACATCCTGGACAAACTTCAACCCCAAATCCCTGCTGCTACTATTGATAAAACCCCTGAAGATGTTTCTGACAGTTTTAACTGATTCTTTACTGAGACAATTCAAGCCTTAGCTAGCCAACTACCTCCTAGCTCCCCTCATCCTGAAAGTAGCACCCCTAGAAACCTACTCGCATTCAGCTTCCAACCAGTCGCCACTTCACTTTTCCGTACCTTGATCAAAAAATTAAAACCCACTACACTTTCTGCTGATCAACTCCCTGCTGAGTACCTGCAAAAATCAGCTGATGCTATTGCTTACCCCGTCTCAATACTAATCAATCAAACCATAGTAGAAGCTAAAATTCCCACCATCTGGAAAATATCCTATGTAATCCCACTTCACAAAGGAGGCAGCTCTACTGAATTCTCCAATTATAGGCCAATAGCTATACTCTCTCCACTTGCAAAGATTATGGAAAAATGTATTCATAGACAACTCATGCACCACCTAATCCAGAATCACCTTATGGCAGACACTCAGCATGGCTTCCGTCCTCATCACAGCACTACTTCAGCCCTCCTAGTACCAACACCATAAACCATAATCGCAACAATAATTATATATCCTCAGCCCTCTTCTTTGATCTTTCCAAGGCATTCAGTATGGTTGATCACCAACTTTTAATCCACACACTGCAAACATTCTGTCTAGATATTAGAGCCCTTCAATGGTTTCAATCCTACCTGAATGGTTGACAGCAGGCTGTCCTCTGGCAGAACAAACTTTCTAACCTTCTACCTAACACCCTTGGAGTACCACAAGGCTCTATACTAGGGCCCTTGCTGTTCTCCATCTTCATTAACGACCTTTATATTGTCATCCCAAAAGTCAGCTGTATCCAATATGCTGATGACTCTACTCTGATTTGCTCGGCCACATTTCCAATAGAGTTATGGTCAGCTACCCAGACCACCTTTAATGCAATAGAAAACTGGCTTTCTGAACGTCATCTGATCTTAAATCCCCAAAAAACTAAAATGCTGTTATTTTCACCAGCACATAGGTCTACCCGCTTTCACCTTTACCATAAATTCAAATGATGGCACAATAATCTCCCCTGACCCCTCTACAAAACTATTAGGTGTCATCATAGATAATAATCTAAAATTCAACCTACATGTTAACCAAACTATCAAAACCAACAATAAAAAACTAGGGTCACTTTACAGAATAAAAGTCTTCCTAACCCCTCCAGCTAAAATTGCTATAGCTCACTCTCACCTTCTTTCAACGCTTCTGTATGCATCCCCTCTACTCTCGAATTTAAACAAGACTGTCCTTAACAAACTCTCAATTTGCTACAACCACATTGCCAGGTTTGCCACTGGGCTGCCTTTTAGGACACATCATTGCATCAATCTAAATTAGCTTGGGTGGCTTGAACTACCCAGCTTAATCCAGTATAACCAACTGATTATGGCCTATAAAATCCTCTATAATTCGGACAATACTCCTGTACTTAAAAATATTATCACCCCCTATAACAATCCTAGGCCACTTTGATCCTCTAACAAACTACTAATTCAGACTAGCAAAATTAATAACACAGTCGGTGACTCTCTCTTTGCAAACTCTGTAAGTAGATCCTGGAACTCTCTTCCAGCTCATATTACCTTACTTTCCACATTAGGTCAATTTAAAACTAGACTCAAACAACATTTGTCACTTAACTGGCTATGTCAATGTATCAAGCCTGGCTAACTCTCTCTAGAATGTGTAAAAATCTGTTAACCAGTTTACTGTGTAATTTAAATTAATCCTGATTTACGCTCGGGATTAACTCTAACCTGTGGAACTTGTTTAAGTTACTTACTTATGTAATCTCTGTAAATAGTCTGTTTGTAATATGTAATGCTGGTATTATGTAATGCTGTATCTGCTTACCCTTAGAACTTTTCTCCCCGGGCCTCCGCTGGAAATGGACATGCATCCAGTCGGACTATCCCGGTCAACAAATGTAAAATAAAAATAAATAAAATAATGGATCTTCCATTTTTGCAAACTGTTAGCGCAAGTCAACCATTTGACTAACATGTATATCACATCATCAATCCACTTTATTTCACTGCCGCTTTATGTCCCTATCCACATCCTTTATCGGCATGTCCATCATTATTTTTGTGCATACCTGGGGCATTGACATTCACACTAATTATCATTGCATCAGTCTTGCAGGTTTTATGTCAGAAATGCTTCTTTTATACTTTCTTCACATTTGTCTGCAGGAAATGAGAACACTTTAAACATTTGCCCTCTCCAATAGTCACAAATCATTATAACACATTATTGTATACCGATTCCCCCATTTCACTTCCCCTTGTTCCATATTGTTTACCTGTACTTGCCCAAAAATAGGTTTGGGTTACAGCTCATGCTCATATCTGTGCATTGCCTTTATGTGATCCATTTTGTTTACACTGTGTACTGTTGCTTGCAAACACCTCTCCATGGTTGAGAACACTATTGTTGGCCATGAAAGGTGCTTGCATTCATGCAGGCATGACGAGCAGCACGCTTATCAATTAGTGCTGCTGCTCATCACACTAACATGCTTAAATCATGTAGGTATAATCGTTAATGAATCCCTGGGCCTATATGTACCATCTTTTCTGGAGAGTTTTTCTTATTCTATATAATGAATCTTTTTTTTTTAAATTGTCTTTCTTAACTAAATTATTATGATATTGCATTGCTGTATTTGTCCTTCAGTAGTTATTATGCTACTAAATTGTCTGGTTTTAGGGTTCATTGCTTATGTTTAAGCACTTAAATAAGTGATAAATAAATAAACAACTTTTAGATCACATATTCAGGGCAAAACCTGAAGTTTTAGGTCTGACTAACCTAGATGGTCAGGAGACAAGGCTAACAAAAGTGTTAGATATCAGAGGCATGATGTACTAACAGATGCATACAGAAGGTATGGAGCCATGCAGTGGTTATGCAGTCAGGTAAAGGGAAGCAGAGGTCACACTGAAGCATTCCCTTCAATGCAGGCATGGCATGTTCTGGAGATGTGCACTTAGCAATGGAAAGACATTTAATTATTCTATTTAATTCTACAAAACTTAACCTCTCCTTCTCAGACTAAAATTCATGATGCTCTGACAAAATAATTATTTAAAAAAGTTAAGCATTATGTGGCTAGAAGAAAGTTCCTTTGCCCTAAAAGCCTTTAGATGACATAATACTTCATCTGATCTCTGGTTTTGGGACTATGTTCCCTTCTTTGATTAAACAATGTAATGTGTTTGGGGGAAGAAGGTACTCCTGTACTTTATTCTGTATGCACTCCATAGTGAGCCAGGGCTGTGGTTCAAAAAGTATAGATTCATGAGCAAAAATAACTGTATAATCATATTCATACATACATACATACATACATGCATAAAATATGAAGTTGCAGTTCTCCGATTCTCACTGGCTTGCTTGTGTGCATCGCATACACATGAGGGACAGATGATGCCAGTTTTCAGCTGCTTCAATACCTTAAAGGTTAGAGCAGCCACAGTTGTGATCTGGAGGGCCTAAGGTAAAGTCATAGTTGAAGCACATCCTTCATCAGTGCTGTATTCTTAGGCTTTGACCAGGGCCTATGTTTTCAAAAGCATCTAACTGGGCTATATGAGCTCTGGTTCAAGCAGTATGTTAATGCACTCTTTCATTTCTTGTCTTTGTCTGCCTGGTTGTAGTATTGTGGGGAAAAGGCATTTTTGCACTGTTTGTTGTCTGTTCTCCATAATAAGCTTTGGTTATGGGAAATATGGGTCTGGGAGCCATCCTACTTTTGACAAAATATATATTTTAAATCATTTAGAAAAATAAATAAATATATAGCTGTTTTCAATTATTTATTTGGATGAATCACATACATATAAGAGGTCGATACATAATGATCCAGAACCTTGGTTACTTCATAGCTTCCAGCTGCTGTAACATTT
>NC_056725.1:1394912898-1394920398 GCF_019279795.1 Protopterus annectens
TGTTAAGTTCAGTGGATGAGCCACCTTTATGAATAGGTATGATGTGGAAGATTTTCCATAGTTTGCGGATATATTATTCTTTGATGGACTTATTGATTAGAATAGATATGGGTTAAGCAATGACATCGGCAGCTAGTTTGAGGAATTCATTTGGGAGTTCGTATGCAGCCAGGGACAAGAGTTTAAGTTTGGAAAGTATTTTCTTAATAGTATTTGTTGGTATGGGTTCCAATGAGAAAGAGTTTAGATTGTCTTTGGAGAGAATAGGAATGGTGAGAGAGTTGTCAGAGATGTTTTTTTACAAAGGATAGGCAAGAAATCAGGAGATCAGGTACAGGACGATGCTTTTGATTTTTTAGTTAGAGAATGCACTGCAATAGTTTTGGTCTTCACTCATATTTAAGGTTTTTCCTTATCTTTCAACCTGTACTAAGAAGGTATTACCACAACCATCCCACAAGAAAGGAAAGCTGTTACACCCATCCCCTACAAGGTCATTGCTTAAGAATCTCCGATCCATTACTACTGAGGCCAGGTAACATAAATTATACTGCCAGTTATATTCTCACTTGTGTGGAGATCCCTCCTTTTTGAGAGTGTCCTGAGCACTAGCAGAAATGTTAAAGAACCAAGTAAACTGTAGTGTCACAGGCTACATAACTATTATTAGTTTTACTGTTATTCAGAATATATTTATTACTGCTTATCTTACTTTTGTTCTATCAACTTTCTACATAAATAGTATTACTGCTATTTGCTATCAAATCACAAGAATAAAATTAAGGTCTACCTAAGTAAGTATTTTTACAAAAGTGACATTAATTTGTGGTCTTTAACCTGTTCCTGGGGAAAGTGTTTGAAAGACAGGAAAATGTTAATTATGAAGCTGCCGGATGAAACTTATATTTTAAGTGAAACACATAATACAAAAGCAGAAAAACTAAAAAAGCACACCATAAAACGCCAAACTGAAAAAAACGTAGGATCCAAGCCAAAGACCACAATGAGGCACAATACTTACTATAAAAAACTACTAGTTTTTTATAGTAAGTATTTAAATTATAACATTTGTTACATCATTTCCTGTAATCAAGTATAAATATGAGGGGCAGGTGATTGTTCTTGTTTTCTGATGAAGTTCACGTCATTAAAGTGGATGAAAGCGCTAAGTTTATTGTGCCTCGTTGTGGTCTTTGGCTTGGATCCTACATAATACAAAAGCTCAACTTCATATTGCAGGTAAGAAGAAAGGATGCTGTATGCCTTGTGCTGTTTACACACAGTTCTAGCATGGCGTGTACCATGCAAGCAGGAAACCTCTTCCACCCCTCCACAAGAACTATTAGCTTCTTTTCCTTCTCTACTTCTAAATAACGCACCAGCATCTCCTCTACTCTGGTCACCTCTCCTCTTAACTGATTGTTTTTCTTACTAACAACTCTGACACGGGGGTGCAACCCCGCTCTGTTCACCATCGCTACACTCAGGCTCACTCAGCTCCCTTACCCTACCCCCTTTCCCACCCACCCCTGCTTACTCTAGATTTATACTCTAAACTCTGTACTAGTACCTCCCCCACACCTCCAGACTCCCAATCACAACTTACTCTACTTTAATTATTAAGGCCTTCCCCAACTCAACCTATTCCTTTAACTCTCACCTACTCCTTTCCTAATTATCTATTCAACCCACTCTCCTACCATCCGCACTTTCTCATACTCACTCTCACAATATGCAACTACAGTTCCTTATACCACCCATCTTAATCATCCTCTCCTGGCTATCCTCTTATCACACCAACCTTGATAACCCTCCTATAGCCCCCACTCTCCCCCACTTTACAGCCACCACTAACAATTGGCCCACCTTCCCTATATAATACTGTGTGTATTCACTATCACAAATTTAAATACATTAACCTCACACTCTCCCCCTCTAAACAGAAACTTAAACTCATTACCTACCACCTCTTTTGCACTAAACCTTTCATTCCAATCACTCTCCTACCAGATGGGGACATCCACGCCCAACTCTGGTCCACTAACTCCATCCAACCTTACTAACTCCACCTCATTAAATAGTCTCTTACTCCCATCCTCCCCATCAAAACTCCTTTCCATCTACTCTATTAACCTGCAAAGTCTCACAAATAAAATTACAGACTTACATGCATGAATTGCTAGTTACTCTCCCCACATCTTAACCCTAACTGAAACATGTCTCAAACCCCATATCACAAATGCAGAAATCCTAACCCCAGGTTATAACATATTCCGTCAGGAAAGACTATCCAAAAAGGGTGGAGGTGTAGCTGCCTTATACAGAGAACATCTTAACCTTACCCCCATCTCAATCTCCCTCCCTGACTTCTCTCCTGCAGAACTCATCTTCCTTAACTGCCACTTTAACCCACACAAGAAAATTGCAATTGCATCCATCTATAACCTGCCAGGTAATAATATTCCAGTACTTGAATATATACTAGCCTGGACTTCCCAGAATCTATCATATGAAACAATACTACTTGGGGATGTCAACATAGACGGGAACAAACTCTTACCCCTCTCCCCTAGTCTTAGTATTAACCTCTTTGGGTTCAGCCAACATATTTCTACTCCCACCCGAATCAACACAGACTCCAGCTCCATACTAGACTGGATCTTAACCTCTAACCCTAATCAATACCATAATCCCTGTACTCTACCTGACTCTCTAAGTGATCATCTCCCAATGTCTATACAAAGGATACCACCTCATACCTCTAAAAAACATATTTATAGAGACTGCCATAGCCTCTCTAATTTAAATGCAGTGAAGTTCATCCATCTGTTGTCTCTTATAGACTGGTCCCACCTTCTCCACCTTCCCCTAAACAATGTTGTTCAGGAATTTAACAACATATTTTTAAACATCCTAAACTCTCTCACCCTCCTAGAAAAAATGAGGATCAAATCTAATCCCACACCCTGGCTCTCCAAACATAACCTCTCCACCATGAAACTCAGAGACTCCACCTGGAAAAAATGGTCAAAGTCTAAATCTCCCACTCTCTTCTTCAAATTTAAAGAACTAAGAAACCTTACAAAAAAACATTGTCCAAGACAAAAAAAAATACTACCTAGAGGCTCAATCCACCCATACTTCCAACCCCCCCAAAAATTTGGCACTCCATAAATAATATTCTCTACCCACGAAAACCCTCTACCCCTAACCTTTTCACTGATAAATCTCCTGTAGAAATAGCCTCCCTAATAAATAATTTCTTCATTGACTCAATCCGCAAACTAACCCCTCCTGACACCAACAATCCTCACACCCCCACCCCTACCTCCACTAACTCCCAATCCACCTTTTCCCTAAAACCAGTTCCCACAGCTTGCATAAAATCCCTTCTGCTGAAGCGTAAGCCATACTCTCTCTCATTTGACAACTTACCCCCCTGTTTCTCAAACTTGCAGCCAGTACCATAGCTTATTCAGTATCCATCCTTATAAACTGCTCCATTAAAGAATCTCTAGTCCCAGACATCTGGAAATCATTCTATACAATTCCACTACATAAAGGAGGTAATGCCACCAATCCAGCTAATTTCCGTCCTATAGCCATCCTCTCACCTCTTTCTAAAATCCTTGAAAAATGCATTAATTCTCAGCTTCTCAAATACTTACTCCAGGAAAATCTCCTCACCTCCTCTCAACATGGGTTTAGGCCTCGCCACAGCACCTCTACTGCTCTCCTTTCCTTTACACAGATCATAGCCAAAGCCAGAGATGACAACAAACTGGTGTCATGCCTATTCCTCGCCCTCTCTAAGGCTTTTGACACTGTCTCCCATCTTAAGCTTCTTAACAAACTAACTGAGCTCAACCTCTCTGCTTCCACTATCAACTGGTTCTCTAGCTATCTTACTAACTGACAGCAATCTGTTAGATGGATGTCCACCTGCTCTCCCTTATTACCTAACAACACAGGTGTTCACCAAGGATCCATCCTAGGCCCCTTTCTCTTTAATAGTTTTAGTAATAACCTTCACTCTGCTTGCTGTACATCTACTCTAATCCAATATGCTGATAACTCTACTCTTATCACCCTCCCAACAACCTTACTGACCTCCACTCCTTGACACAAACCTCATTTAACACCACTGAACATTGGCTAACACATAAACAGCTTATCCTTAACCCAAAGAAACCCAAGCTACTCCTCTTTTTTTCAACATCAATGGCCAATCTTAGAACATCATTCTCTATCTCTTCCCTAGATAACACAACAGTTCATGCAGATTCTCATACCAAACTGCTGGGGGTCATTACTGATTATCAACTGAAATTTGACATTCACATACAACAGTCCATAAAAAAGACCAACCAAAAACTTGGACTGTTGTACAGAAACAAAGAATTCTTGCCTATTGCTTGTAGGACCTCCCTTGCCCAAGGCTACCTCCTCCCTTGCCTTCTCTATGCCTCCCCTATTCTTATTCACCTCCAAGTAAACCTTTTAACTAAACTCAGTCAGGCATATAACCACATAGCTAGATTTGCCAGCAACCTACCATACAAATCTCACCACTGCCTTGCCCTCAAACAACTTTGATGGCTTGAATTCCCTCAACTTCTCCTACCATCTCAGCTTCAAATTACACATTCCATACTGTATAAACCTGCCAATTGCCCCTCCCTATCTAACCTCTTATCCCCTTATAAACCCACTTGACCCCTCTGCAGTTCTGACCAAAACTTGCTGGACACCTACAGACCCAATAAAACCATAGGCAAATTACTTTACAAATGCTCTATGTCTCAAACTTGGAACAGGCTCCCTAATCATCTATGCTCTATCCACTCTCCCAATATTTTTAAAAGAGAACTAAAGAGTTACCTGGCCAACTCTCCATCTTGTACATGTCACCACCCCACCTAAGTATTCTTCTTCTTCTTCTTACAGCATTACATCTTTTATATCACATATGCATGTATTGCATAACTTTGTAGATATTTGTATTGCATTTTCCTTGCTTTTAATGATTATAGTATTGCTATACATTTTTGTAACTTTTTTTCTTTATATCTGAGCTTTTCTCCTTGCGTCTCTGCTGAAAATGGGCCCCCAGCCCAGTGGACCAACCCAGTTAACAAAAGACAAATAAATAAACTGATTTACAGTTCTCAAAAAAAGAAAAATGAAATTCCATTTCCATAAGATAAAATCTGTGAGCTATACCCATAAATTTTAAAAGAAATTTCTAGTAATTATTGTAGATCAGAGGGTGCATGCTGTAGCTTTAAGAACAATTCCAGTCTATAGACACATGTATATAAATACTGAGCATATGCAAACAAGAGTGCCATTCTGAGTGAGTAGCCAGAGTGAAAGCATGTATGTATGTAGCAGTCAGTTAGTTCATTTAAGTTTAATGTTCCAGTCCTCCATCCAGATGTGTTTGTGTGTAATAAATTACTTAAACGAACACCTAAGCCTCATCGTCTTATTTGAATACACAAGACGAGCGACGTGGTATCAGAATGGGATCTAAAGTTAAAATCATGAGGCGCACAGTTAGCAATGGAGGAATATACATGAGTGGATCATCTGCAGCTCAAATGACTCACAAACAGGTCAGAAATGAATTTCCAGGTACTAAAACTCGCTTAAATGATTTTTTTATGCAATGAATATAAAATGAAGCATTCAAAACATTCAGAACAAATTTCTAAATAAATGAAATGTTTCAAACTGTGCAATATTGATAAAAACATTTGAAATACTTACAAAAATGCTCAAAATAACTTCCAAATCACATAAAATGTATAAAAAAGGGAAAACAACCATATTTTTCACTGTGTGCTTCTTTTTTGTATTAATTAAAGCTATTCAAAATATTCAAAGTGTGCAAAGTGCTGGCAAGTGTGTGTAGTATTACAGTACAGTTATTTCGCAAAGTACAGTCATTTTGAAGAGATTATTGTACATTTGAATTTTATTATAAGTAACTGGTGTGTGTATGTTTGAACATAATTACAAGGGCCAACTTTGCACTGTGTCTAAAAGTAATTTGTTGGTATAGCAGAAAGATTTCACAGACCCAGTCCACTTCTGTTTGATAATATTGTAGAAAATTAGAAAGTGTTTTAGCAAGAGTATAATGTTTTCATACAGGCTGCTTTTTCCTGACAAAAATGCACAAACAAAAGCATTTATTCTGCTTAATTTAGCTGGTTCAGAAGTCATTGAAAGAGAGTGTTCATTTGTGTATGCACCTACTGTGTTTGCTGAAGAGGGGGAAGACCTCCATACTGTGGTACCAGCTGAAATGTGGGAAGACCATGAATGCTTAAAATGTAAATTTAGAAAAATGTGTAACCCCCCCCCAAACAAATGTTACAATGGAAAGACACTCCCCGGGATTCATGAAGCTCGGCGCAAGGACAGTGTTAGCCTTGCGCCGACCGTGCGGCGTAGAGATGGCACAGCAGCACTACATGCATATTAATGAAGGCACGCTGCCATAACGGTCACGTGCATAGGAAATGTTTACGAGTGCAGGGGGTGTGTCTAAGTGCTGCATGGAGGTGTGAACATGTCGGCTGCATATGCACAACCTAAAATGCTGACTAGTACAGCCTGCCTCTAATAGCAATCACTCCTGTCAGTGTCCATGGATACTGAAATGTATGCAAAGCATACAGGACATCATTGTGACCACCACAATAAGAAGTAAACACAAAGGCAAGTAGCTGAATATTGAGTCCCCGTCCGTCGAACAAAGATATTTAAAACCCTGTGCCTGTATTCCATTGTAGTGTCGCTAGTTATACCAAGTGGAAGTGAAATGCATCATGTTAGTGCGCTGCCAATTGCCAAGCCTAGCCCAGTAGTTTGGGTTACCACCTGTCCTACATTGTGAGAGACAGTCCCCCTCTAGGCAGGTATGTCCATACCAAAATCATAATAAATGTGAAATGTCCTCCGATAGTAGAACATAGTTATGCCCGATATGTTATGTAATAGTCCCATACAGTACGTATGTCCGTATATAAAATACCTATATGTTACAAGAAACAGAATAAGTAAGTAAATGAAACAGAATAAGCAACTACACTGCTACAACAATAAAAGCTTATATGTAGGCATGAAACTAAAGTACTATCCTTTGTAATGACCGTGGGTATGTGTTGGCCTGTAAACTCAGGTGTGTGCTATGAAAATGTCCCATCCAGGTCATATGAAAAGGTGGCAACCCTACCAATGATCAGAGCATTCACCCAATATCTGCCCATTCGCAGTCCAAGTCGTCCTTGTCATGACGGCCTATAGATGAATGGGTATTACCCGGGTCTACCTACCATGTCATGAAAGATAAGTATTTGCGAGTACCTATGTGTGTGAAGTACAGCATGTGGATGATCTGAAATGTTAGTGTAGACCTCACAACCATATTGGTCACAGAGATATGTAGTGTATGCAATGTGTTCTGTTGACTGTGCCATGGGCCATCAA
>NC_056725.1:1394925398-1395010398 GCF_019279795.1 Protopterus annectens
CCACTAAAGCAGCACCCTAGGCAGCTGCTTAGTTGGCCTATGCCTAAGGTTGGCTATGACTGTAGTCATGTAGTCCGATGTGATAGGCATCACAAGGTATGCCTAAGAGGAACACACGAATATGAATGATTCTCCAGACAGGATGCTGATTCCATGCCGTCACCTAATAGGCAGCCATTTCCAATACTGTATTCATGTATTCTGATGTAATAGGCATCACAAGGTGGGAGCACATTGTATGAGGTACACACAAATATGATTGTGTCACTGGACAGGCCGCTGATTCCGTACAGTCGAACACGATGCCGTCGCCTGATGGGTGGCCAATCCCGATACTGGAGTCATGTAGTATGATGTAATAGGCATCACAAGGTAATATTGTGGTCCTCGCTCACACCCAGGGGTGTTTTTGACAGATGGAAGCACCAATGCCAGTGCATTAGCAAGTGCGGGATCGAGCAGTTGTAAGTGTGTTTGGCTACCAGGATGCGAGTATTGCATTGGTTAAGCAATGTAGAGGCTAATCGAGCATAAGAAGCTGTAACCAGAGGATGTCATACAGCTTAGTCATTCAACAGTATATGAATGTATCCCATCATGTAGATGTACATGTGAGTGTTTATGTCCAGCATATAGGTACATATATATACCATGTGTCAACAAAGCATTAAAAACGAATGAAATGCGAAACACCAGCGACACCTGTATTATGTAGTGGTGTTGCTCTTTGTGATCACAAGACTCCCTCAGACAGACATGTGTCAGTCATACATGCAAATAGTTGTACATTGGCCGTATACATCACTCTGTGCATGTAATGTACATTAACACAACAGTACCTGTCCAATCATTACATGTGAACAGTACTCCTGCAATGTGCTGTGTGCAACATCATCATCATGATAAAGGTAAATGGGATAACCATAGAGGGACTGGTAGTGTTTTGTGTACAATGAGGTTGTCCTCCTCACGTGTACCTGGACCATGTAGGAGTGATGTGCATACCAGGGCCGTGCGCCTGAAGGACAGTGATGAGGATAACAGTAGTATGTTAAGATGCATATTACAAGGGTTTCATGTGTCCAATGGGCACATGTGTGTAATGGACAGCTATGTATAGGGCAAATGGTGTCCTCAGAGCTGAGTGGCCTTATGTGTCCGTAGGTGAGGGTCAGATGCTGGGGAAGGAGTGTAGGTATGGCTGTGGAGGATAGGTAGGAGCACAGAAATGACAGCATACAGGGTTGGTATATCACACATGGGGGGATACACCCTGGATGGGGATGGGTCTTCGGCATTCAAAAGCCCATGTGAACAGTGGGACAGAGGTCTCCAGCCGTGGGCAACTGCCACTGCACCTACACAGCTGCAAAGGAGGCAGTGCTGGGGGCTGTCCAGAAGGGGCAGCATCACCCTATAAATGTGACACTCCTCCCTTGAACTGTCATATCTGGCTTCATAACCCCTTAGGGAGCCACCTACGCAACATGTCCGGGACCGCACGACAGCAGATATGTATCTGTCTGGTCCAGCTCCCAAGGGGGAGATGCTCCATCCTCAGTGGTGGCACCACCAGAAGGTGGTGCAGAGCCAACAGAAATTGATGTTAATGGCTGGGCCCCAGATGTGCTAGTGCCCGGTGCCATGGTCAGCTGAAGTGGGACAGGAGGATCTGCCGGGACCTACCAACACATTCAGCCTAAGGTGGTGCATTTTAAACCCACATATGGCTTAGTGATAGACAACAGCATACAGGATTACCTATGACAGTATGCATAGATATCACCAGCAACCCAACACAATAGATGGTATACATTTGCAGAGGGAGCACAACACATGCATATATACCACATAGCAACTGTACAATGTGTAGTAGATGTGTGACTACAGCTGTGAACAGTTGCCCATCATTGGCTTGTCACTGGGAATCCCACACAGTGTCAGTCATACCACTGTCTCATGTGACACATGTCCAGTCAGGGATGCGATGGCAGTAACACATCCCTATCATCATGTACTGTCTGCAATCCCCACACCATGCTTCTGCTGTGCACAGACGTGTGTTCAGTGTGTAACACAGGAAACAAATAGTTGCACACACTGACCTGTTCCCAGATGGCCCTACAGATGGGGTTCCCTCATGAACTTAGTACTGTCATGTCTGTATTTTAACATGCAGAATAGCCATTACCACACACATGTTAAACAGGCAGTAGTCTCAATGCAGTATAGCTACACTTATATGCTGTAGTTGTGTGGCACATCACCCTCCTGTCATTAGGCTATTTCCCACTGTGGAAAATGATTGAGGTACATTCAGATATCATCTGCGATGCCGTGTCAGAACACCACATCCAGGTACCACTCACAGTGGCTGTCATGGCCAGATAATAACATGTTTTCCTAGATAGTGTACTGTGTTTATCATGTGGATGGCTATGGAAACACCATCACAGCTGTACCACATGCAATCATCTAGAGGAGGACTGCAATAGGTGCAGAGGCCATCACCTGACCATTTCCATCTGTTACAATACACATGCTGCTGCTGTGCGGGTGTACACCTTCACATCCACCAGAGAGTGTGTGTGTGGGACAGGCAATGTACACCAGGGAAGAGCTTGGAAACTTAACCATAAGCATCATCTGCCACACGCTGAATAGTACAGGGGCAAACCCCTGACTACTCATTACTATTACATGTGCATAACATTACTACATGTGCCACAGAGGCGGCATGTTGCAGTGCTGTAAGAACATGTGTGTAGGTGAGTGAGTGCCATCTGCAACAGATATAGTAGACATACATTAGGTGTGGCACACATGTCAGTCCACATGAACAGATGCCATTGTCACCACAACCACACTCTAATGGACGTGCATTGACACCTTTGCCAGGGCGGCAAATACACAATGTAACCACTTAGTTTGCCACACCGCAGTAATGCACAGGACCACATGCACCACAGGGGATATCTGGAGGTTCTATGGGCTAGGGCATGTGAAAGTGCTTTACAACTGTTGGTATGCCAACGAGGTTTATACTGGGAGTGACTGTGGTTGGGAGCATCACAACCCACATGCAGACACAGGGTGCCAGTACTGTCATGCAGGTATGCATTGCTCCATGGTTGTGTAGTGTTTGGCTGTGCAAAATGGCTGTACAAGGCTGGGTGAGGGGTAACCCTTTCCATTGCCTCACCCGAAAATGGTGTGCAGTGCAGGGGTGTAGTGTCTGCAATGTCCCACACAGATGGGTACTGCATTATCTGGCCTGACATCCTGGTTACCAATGTGTAGCACCATAGCTTTGCAATGCATGCCATGTCTGTGTTTGATAGTCCTTCACTTGAACATTGCCTGGGATGTGCATGTCCCACAATACTGTACAGTGACATGTACAGGTGTGCCTGGTTTGGCAGACACATGTAAGTGTACACAGCCTGTTATACCCCGATATGCCAATACTGGCCTGGTGTGATGAAACCTGCTTATAGTGAGCAGGTCGGCCCTGCACCTGCATGGATAGAATGGACAGGTATTCCATGGTGTCAGTGGCATGGGTCCATACAGGGCACATGTGTACAGCACTGTCTGGCCTTAGTGGATCACATATGATGGCACCACATATGTTGCAGCCATTCAGTGTGGAACATAGTGAAGGCACAATGTCTTTATATATGTGTCTATTGTACTGCTGTTCAGGGTGCCATGTCCTTTGCAGGCCACTGCAGTCACACCATGCCTACTATCTGTCCTCAATGTGTATGTTACTAGCAACATAGTGGGATATCCTAGGCAAGGTTGTATGTGCATGGCACATGGGTGCGGGACATATACCGGGTACTAGTAGGGCTGCATACTTAGTTCACCAGCACTTTTGTCAGGTGTATGGGTATGGCTTGCCAACACAGTGCTGTGGCTGACTGACAGCTGTACTCCTCGTGAGGTGGCCAGTGTGTCATAAGACGGATACTATATAGGAAAACTACAAAACCTGCTCCCAAACATATGTCCAATGGTAAGACAATCACGGCCACCTCTACACAGGCTCTAACAGACACACACACACTTGCCATGTCCTGTATACAAACCCCTACCATATCACACTGCAGCAAAATGCATTTAGGGCACATGCTACAGCGAATACTACAAAGCACTGTACTTGTCTCATGCAGGCAGACACAGACACACACACGCGTGCACACACACACACACACACACACACACACACACACACACACACACACACACACACACACACACACAGTTGGCATGTCTGGGATTAGAACACTGACCTAGCTACTTTACTACACTACAGCATTACGCAGTTACAGAACACGCTACTGAGATTACTGGGACACAGCACTCCCAGAGGTGTATTTTTAGATGGGTGACATCATCGGCCTTGCTAACGGTGGGTATAAGAAATGTATGGAGTGTAAGCAGTATAAAAGCATTACTCAGTCTTCAGGCAAACAGGGACACACACACACATACACACACATGGCAAGTGCGGGACTAGAACACTGACCTAACTACTTTATTACACTACAGCATTATGCAGTTATAGAACACGCTACCAAGACTACTGGGACACAGCACTCCCAGAGGTGTATTTGTAGATGGGTGACATCATTGGGCTTGCTAACAGTGGGTATAAGAAATGTATGGAGTGTGAGCAGTATAAAAGCATTACTCAGTCTTCAGGCAAATGGGGACACACACACACATACACACACATAGCAAGTGTGGGACTAGAACACCGACCTAACTACTTTATTACACTACAGCATTATGCAGTTATAGAACACGCTATCAAGACTACTGGGACACAGCACTCCCAGTGGTGTATTTGTAGATGGGTGACATCATTGGGCTTGCTAACAGTGGGTATAAGAAATGTATGGAGTGTGAGCAGTATAAAAGCATTACTCAGTCTTCAGGCAAACGGACACATACACACACACACACACACACACACACACACACACACACACACACACACACACGGCAAGTGTGGGACTAGAACACCGACCTAACTACTTTATTACACTACAGCATTACGCAGTCACAGAATGCGCTACCGAGATTACTGGGACACAGCACTCCCAGAGGTGTATTTGTAGATGGGTGACATCATCAGCCTTGCTAACAGTGGGTATAAGAAATGTATGGCGTGTGAGCAGTATAAAAGCATTACTCGGTCTTCAGTCAAATGGACACACACACACACACACACACACACACACACACACACACACACACGACAAGTGTGGAACTAGAACACTGACCTAACTACTTTATTACACTAGAAAATTATGCAGTCACAGAACCCGCTACCGAGATTACTGGGACACAGCACTCCCAGAGGTGTATTTATAGATGGGTGACATAATCGGCCTTGCTAACAGTGGGTATAAGAAATGTATGGAGTGTGAGCAGTATATCCTCAGGTAAATGGACACACACACACACACACACGCACACACAAAGCAAGTGTGGGACTAGAACACCGACCTAACTATTTTATTACACTACAGCATTACGCAGTTAGAGATCTCGCTACCAAGATTAGTGGGACACAGCCTTCCCAGAGGTGTATTTGTAGATGGGTGACATCATCTGCCTTGCTAACGGTGGGTATAAGAAATGTATG
Source organism: Protopterus annectens (assembly GCF_019279795.1). Taxonomy (NCBI): domain Eukaryota; kingdom Metazoa; phylum Chordata; order Ceratodontiformes; family Protopteridae; genus Protopterus; species Protopterus annectens. Next base: position 1,394,931,058 of record NC_056725.1, read on the forward strand.
GAGTGTGGGCAGTCTAAAAGCAATTTAGAGTCCACCAGCAAATGGGGACAGACATACACACACACACATACACACACACACACACACACACACACACACACACACACACACACACACACACACACACACACGCCAGTGGCGAGTACAGAACACCTGCCTATTTACAGATTACTATTACAATACTACATACTTACAAATCGCGCCACACAGACTACACATGTCAAGGCTGTCATTATGACCGTATGGGAATGCGGACATCAACAGGGATGCTTGCATTTAAGATGTACATACCTGTGAACCTGTGTGTTTAAAGTAGGTATCCATCCTGACCAGGAGTATGCCCATCTGTGGAATGCTCATACACTTAGTAGCACAGTGGGCATGGTCACACACTTAGTAGCACAGGGCTGGTCGGAATGCACTACTATGTGTCCATCTACACAAGGATATACTGGACATGCTCATACTCCTAGTAGCACAGGACTGACTGGGATGCACTCTGATGCTAAAAACGGAGGGCCACAGTGGCCATGCTATTACAGGTAGACGTAAAGAACACATTGTAATGGGCTCTGGTGTTAGTAGTTGTCATTGTTAGTGGGAATGTGATGAAATAATCCAATAACCAAGCGATAGCTGTAAGAACCATAATGTTAGCACTTTTATTAAACAAGAACTTTCGGTAGGTTTAATAACCAGCCTTCCTCAGACAAAACAATTACTGACAAGGAGAAGGAAGTTTAAATACTTGTAATCCCTCCCAATTAATAAACTTTTAATTGATATCCGCCTTCAATTAAAGAACTCCTTGTCCCTATTAATGTGCATTACAAATAAAAACATTTTTGTATATATAAAAACACAATTATTAAGAACACCATTGTTTAAAAACAACCTCTTTAAAATTTGAATTTCATCATTACATACAAATTATGTAAGCGGTTTTAATTATTGATTAAATAATATACAGTTGATGCAACCGCTTTTAAAAGATCAAAAAGCCATTTCTGCTTAATTTAGGTTATGTAAACCTATATGTGTACACCAGAGTGGTGCCAAACTCCAATCACCATGCAAAGCAAAACTAGCCCCCCACCCCTCAAATAAAAACAACTAACTCATATTTGGGGCGTGTATACCTAAACACGGTCAATTTCTTTTTATGCACCTTTGGACATTTTTAGATATCTTCAGTAAATTTTATTTATTCATTCATTTGTTACACAGTAAAGCCATAGTTCTTATTTTTAGTGAGATGGTGTTTTGGTTAAGCTATCGTAGGCTTTGGTGCCACACTGACACCGTGTTTAGGTATACACGCCCCAAATATGAGTTAGTTGTTTTTATTTGAGGGGTGGGGGGCTAGTTTTGCTTTGCATGGTGATTGGAGTTTGGCACCACTCTGGTGTACACATATAGGTTTGCATAACCTAAATTAAGCAGAAATGGCTTTTTGATCTTTTAAAAGCGGTTGCATCAACTGTATATTATTTAATCAATAATTAAAACCGCTTACATAATTTGTATGTAATGATGAAATTCAAATTTTAAAGAGGTTGTTTTTAAACAATGGTGTTCTTAATAATTGTGTTTTTATATATACAAAAAATGTTTTTATTTGTAATGCACATTAATAGGGACAAGGAGTTCTTTAATTGAAGGCGGATATCAATTAAAAGTTTATTAATTGGGAGGGATTACAAGCATTTAAACTTCCTTCTCCTTGTCAGTAATTGTTTTGTCTGAGGAAGGTTGGTTATTAAACCTACCGAAAGTTCTTGTTTAATAAAAGTGCTAACATTACGGTTCTTACAGCTATCGCTTGGTTATTGGATTATTTCATCACATCTGCACTAGCTTCCTTCGGGGTTTTCTATTTCAATAGTTTGTTTGGCAGTTTTCGTGTATTGTTAGTGGGAATGCTGCTCTACATATATTTGACACCGGCCTTTTACACAACATCAGCTGTCATTCTGGGATGACATGGGTGACAGTAGGCAGGCCTTTGTCACATATCCCATGCATTCATGATACAAGGGATTGTGGATATTACCCAAGTTGCATCCGCCCACACAGTGCCATTCCAAGGCAAATGTCCTTAACACAGGTTAACTCCAATACACCTACAGGACAACTGCATTGTTTTCTTATGCTAACCAGTGCTAGATGTGTAGCATCCTTATTCACAGCTGGTCACTGTAGATCCAACAATGGGGAATACTGGCATCTCTGCAGTGAGGAACACCTGGCTGATGTCTCTGTAGTGCACAATAGCACAACCAGCATATACCTCAGAACCTAGTGCTACCACCATATACCTCAGAACCCGACATGTGGGCCATAACACAGGTACAGACCGCTCCAGGTGGTGTACCCACATACATAAAAGCCACTCACATGTACTGACCGGTCCCCCCATGAAAGGCATCACAGATGAGCCATGTGCAGGACACAGTGTCACATGCTGCATTCTAGGATGTAAAATGCTGACTCCACCATGCCCTTGGACCACCAACATGCAACCATACATGTTGTATGACATAGATGAGTACACCACCATGTGACACTTGACCTGTGTACTGCACTAAGCTTTACATCAACTGTAGACAATACACATGTACTGACACAGTTGCATCATTTGTTATGCAATGCAATGATACCACTGTCTGTGACCAGGGGACCTCGGTACATACCAGGGGCCCTCGGTACTTTCCACCATTAGCAGATGTCTGTTGCTGTACACCAGTACACAACCTCATGTATGGATATGACATACATGTACCTGCCCTGGGTATGTACATGCCGCGCACACAACATACCTGTAAATAGCATAGCTGTTGTAGTCCTTTGTGCAAACAGGTGGCTACAGCCATTACACACATGCACATGGCTGCTGAATGCTAACAGTACATAAGGTCTGATATCAATGTTGACAGAGGTAACATCCCCTCTGTACTGGTCAACCATCATATCATACAACAGTCCATGTGTCATGTCTGTCATTACACATATCCACCAATTGCAATGCCTACAAACATGACCAAATGCCAGGATTGTAGGACCTACACACCTGTACACGTAATGTTCTGTGTTCAAATAACATGTGTGTGCAGTTGCTGATGTATGCAGGTGGTATGTATCCTAGTACATCATGCAGCTGCAATGCAGCCTCAACATTGCCAACTGTATATGGTGATATGCTGAATGTACAGAAAGATGTACCACAGGTATGGGCAGATGTGTTGAAATAACTAAGTGGTGGGGCATCTTTTCAGATAGATGTTTGCTGTGGACAGCTCACAGGTGTGTCACAAGTGGTCCTACAATACCCTGTGTAACTATTAAGCAATGGTTTCATTAACTGAAGGACATAACACACAACTTAGACAGCGGTCAGGGTGACAGTGAAGGTAAATCACTTGACACCTTTTAATAGATATGACATCCCTAGTGCATATATCAGCACTGTTGGCACAGGGAGCATCAGTACAGTTTGTAATGTGTGCAATACTGCTGTATGTCTGACATACATAACATGAGCTAGGCAGGTCTGGGATTCACAGTACTGGCATGTGTGGTTGCGTGTGTATCCATATATGTCAGGTATTGTGGGGAATACATCTCAGTTGTTACTCACTGTCCTGTACACTAGTGTACACATCTGTACAGACTGCAATGTAGAAAGCAGGACATAGGCAGGGGCATGTATCTCACACATGTGAGGTATCAGTATGTGCATGACATAGGTGTATTAATTACTGAATGCCACAGTGTGTGTATGTAGGGCTGACTGGTCCCAGGTGATGCATTCTACTATCTGTGTTGATGTCCCCGATCTTAGGCCATACTGACTACCTGTACATGTGTATTCTCTGTGGCGCATCATGTAGGTGCAGAGTACTGTAATGATGATTTGCACATAGGCAGGGGTCCTCATCCCACCAGTAGCAACTGTGTGCGAGTGTGTGTTATTGTGTCAGTGAAGTCGTGAGTGTGGGTGTGTATATGTTACAGTGTCACTGAATACATGTGTGTCAATACTTGAATGTGTGGGTGCAGTTGTGTGCTGGTATCCTGTCATGGGAACGTGTATTACTGATTCCCATTGAGGCATCACACGTCCCATTGGCCTCTACCCTTGTAATCAGCTAGACCCCTCTCTACCTCACCATTCCATGTACTGTACCTGTGATGTCACCCTTTATGGATGTCACGTCTGTGGCCACAGTAGCTTAATACATAGCTATCATGCTCTTGGAATGGTAGATGTGTTTGTAATGTGGGACATTCTCACTGGTATGTGGCAGCTACATGGTGCATGCTGGTATATTCATACATACCTGTGAGTAGTCCACATTGACATATGGGACACTTAACTGCAAACACTGACATCCACCGGCACGTGCAATTAGACCTGAAGAAGGACAGCAGAACATCATGACCAACATTCATTTACTGTTGGTACACAAGACACATACTGTTAACAGTATTGTACACCTGTACTACATGGTATATCTGCTGCCTGTCAACAGTCCTCAACATTTGTAGACTTCACATATCATCCTAGTCTGTTCACCCTGTGCATCAGACCATATGAGCATGTCCCTGCACTGATGGTGTGGATGTCTAGGATGTGGCACAGATATCATCATATGCACAGGGTGTTAATGTTTGCTGGAGGCCTAGACTGCACTGTTGTTACACAAGACACATACTGTTAACAGTATTGTACACCTGTACTACATGGTATATCTGTTGCCTGCCAACAGTCCTCAACATTTGTAAACTACACATATCATCCTAGTCTGTTCACCCTGTCCATCAGACCATATGAGCATGTCCCTGCACTGATGGTGTGGATGTCAGGGATGCAGCACAGGCATCATCATATGCACGGGGTGTTAATGTTTGCTGGAGGCCTAGGCTGCACTGTTGTTACACAAGACACATACTGATAACAGTATTGTACACCTGTACTACATGGTATATCTGCTGCCTGTCAACAGTCCTCAACATTTGTAAACTGCACATATCATCCTAGTCTGTTCACCCTTTGCATCAGACCATATGAGCATGTCCCCGCACTGATTGTGTGGATGTCAGGGATGTGGCACAGGCATCATCATATGCACAGGGTGTTAATGCTTGCTGGACGCCTAGGCTGCACTGTTGTTACACAAGACACATACTCTTAACAGTATTGTACACCTGTACTACATGGTGTATCTGTTGCTGTCAACAGTTCTCAACATTTGTAAACTACACATATCATCCTAGTCTGTTCACCCTGTGCATCAGACCATATGAGCATGTCCCTGCACTGATGGTGTGGATGTCGGGGATGCGGCACAGGCATCATCACATGCACAGGGTGTTAATGTTGCCAGAGGCCTACGCTCTACTGTTGTTACACAAGACACATACTGTTAACAGTATTGTACACCTGTACTACATGGTATATCTGCTGCCTGTCAACAGTCCTCAACATTTGTAAACTACACATATCATCCTAGTCTGTTCACCCTGTGCATCAGACCATATGAGCATGTCCCTGCACTGATGGTGTGGATGTCAGGGATGTGGCACAGGCATCATCATATGCACAGGGTGTTAATGTTTGCTGGAGGCCTAAGCTGCACTGTTGTTACACAAGACACACACTGTTAACAGTATTGTACACCAGTACTACATTTTATATCTGCTGCCTGTCAACAGTCCTCAACATTTGTAAACTACACGTATCATCCTAGTCTGTTCACCCTGTGCATCAGACCATATGAGCATGTCCCTGGCCATGTGTCTGTGTGGGGCACCACCAGTATTTTGGCTGACACCATGGTGTGCAGGCACACCTTCCATAGCCCCCACACTTTCCTGTTCCAAGCTACCACACGCCAACTGTCCTTCCTCTATGGCCACTGGTGATGGGGTATGTGCAGGTATGGGATCTGTGTGCGGGGATGAGGTGGATATAGATGGAATGGAAACCAATGACACAGTTTCAGCCCCAGACAACTCTGCCTGTGTCCCAATCATATGTTCATCATCACTGCTAGAGTCTGTGGGGACATTAACATCTGATGTACCACAGGAGGGCAATGCACCTACATCACCTGTGAGGGCAGACAAGAACTGTACATTACAATCTCTACAATAGACACACACACACACACACACACACACACACACACACACGCACACATGCATGTGATATGACAGAAGGCATGCAACATGCATGTGATACAGCAGACGGCATGCAGCGCAGACAATAATAGTGGTAGTTATCCTACATCCCTAGGTTGCATACAACAGCATGCATGTGTCATAGCAGACGGCATGCAAATTACACAATCATAGTAGTGGTTAGCATACATCCCTGTGTTACACCATGTGGACCAGCACAGGTTAACAGTACACCTGCCTGATGTGTGGCATATGACCTTGATAATCATATGAAGTATGACATGTGATCTGCTGATGTTTGCAATGACATGCATACATGCTTAACACAATGGTGTCCTGTCAAATATACAGTGGGGCAATGGTGTACCAATTCAGTGTTGTCTGTCCGCCCTACAGATATACTGCAAATTTAGCTGATGTGCATGGCCATTGCAGGGAATCATGAGGTGTCTCTAGTGCTATACAGTGTGAGTTACAGAAAGGGTTCATAGCCATGACTGTGTTCAGATACAATACATATATACTGTGGAATGTGACCCACGTCACTGAGGTGTATACACACTAAACCATGATGTGGAAGTTGTGGCACAGGTCACTGATGGGTATACAGGTGACACTCCAGCTCATCTGCAACCATATGCTGCAAAGGCAACTATGGCCAGACATGGTGAACACATCAGTACACCATGTCCCACATGACATCTGTGTACCACACAAACACACAAGGAGCTAGTATGGCATTTATGTCCAACACCAGCAATGGGAATGTACTGTATCTGTGGCCTGATGTGGATACTGTACAGGTGACTGCTGTCATGTTGCAACACCCTCAAGATGTTCAACAGATCTTATGTGGTGGATTGATGTTACGCCTACACAAAATGTGCACAGGCCTGTAGAATATCTAGTGTTCTACATCTACATTATGACCATTATACAAAGGCCATGGTTGAACCATGTGTAGCCATTATATGACACAAGCACAACACGTCTACTGTGTGTGTTGTTCCATGTCTCTGGCCATCCTCCATGGCCATGTGTGTACATGTGTTGTCCAAATTATTGTGATGGGCATCTATTTCACATGTCTGTGTTGTCCCATATGACATGTATGCTCCACTGACAACAGGGTTACGCAGATAAAGGGTGGTATGTGGGATATGTTTTTAGGTTAGGTAGGCAGTGTCGCAGCCAGGCCAATAGATGTCATAGACATGTCAAGATAGCACATCACATTGTGTGACATTCATAGCAGGGCTATGAGCCACACCGGTGAAACCTGTGTGCTGGCCATACTCCAGCTCAATGTGTAGTACTGTTTGTATTCACCACATGTGTAGATCAGATCTGTTGTACGTCCCTAAAGTGAACAGCACCTCCACCATTGTATGCACAGCTGTCAACACATCTGGCAATAAAGTTTGTGAGGATTCATGTTGGTGAGATGATTCACATAGTTTGCAAGTGTTGCACATGGGTAGTCATTGTGATGCATTGCAGGTCCAACCTGTATATTGTGACAGGACCATACATTATGTGTACATGTTGTGAATGGCCACATGGCAGACAGATTTGTGCATTACAGTTCCTGATAAATAATATTCTCACCTGCAATGGGCTGCTGTCACAGTGGAACATCAGAGGTATCTAAATAGGAGTAACACAGCAGTATGAGCATAATCCGCCCCTGTATAAAGGCTACAGGGAGCAATATGCACAACACATACACCAGTACATTAGACTATACTATGGTGTATGCACATGTGTGCATACACAGAGTAGCATACTATAGTATACGGCATGTATGTATACATGCCTTGCGTATGATGTTACATTACATATTGTACAGTGACACATGCAACTATATGGAATATACTTGTTATAAGTACAGTACTGACTTACCAGGCAACTCCAGGCTCAGTGGTTGAGAGACACCAACCTCCACAATATTGGCTAAGGCTTGTTGATGTGGTTCTGCAGGTGTCCCCAGGTTGGCCAGTAGCTCCTCGGTACGTGTGAGTGGGGGCTGGGTTGGTGGTCCACCACCTGTTGCACCTTGTTCCCTGGCGATTGCATTTGCATGCTGTTTTGCCTGTCTAATGAGGTCTGTACAGTGTCTGCATACCTGCTGGTATGTGCGGTTGTGGCCACCCACATCATTAACCCTCCTGTGAAGTTCCATCCACAGGGCATCCTGCTGCTGTGCATCCTGTGGCACATGGCTGAACAGGATATCATGATTGTTGAGTAGGTATGGCTTGAGGGTCTCATCCTCCAAGTGTGTAAAAGGGGGAAGCCTTGCACGTGGCATACCTGGAAGACATAATGATGGAGACAGGTCAAAGTAACTCACAGAGACATACAGAGCTACAGCTGAACATACATGTGTATTGCATTAATTCAGTTTAAATAGTTGTATTTGCAAACCTACATGACACTGACGTGTTTGTGTCACATACATGTGACACTCAATGTTGAGTGGATATTATCACCATATATGTGTGTGTGTGTGTGTGTCACCTGATTACATTGCTCATACTTCATGTGGTTGCTGTCTTGATGTGGGCATGTCTGTTTGCCTGTACTGGTGTTCCTACCTATCAGCACATGGCTGGATGTGTCCACATTAATGCAGTCGGCCTTGATGCAGTGTATATGTCACATATAAAGACTTACACTGCCTTAACAGACATGACTTGTGACCCTGCAGACATGCTCACATAAGGTTTTACATGTATGTGTTCTGCCATATACATCTACACGGCACTGTACAGTGCTTCAACATCCTGCCATGTATCACCTGTGTTGCACATGTGATACACATGGGACACTGGCTAGCCAGATGGTATTTGCAGGGATGGATATCAACTATAGCATGTACAGTCAAAGTCAACTAGTGGGCTATATGCCATGGGCCATGTATGAATCTAGGATGAAAGGTTACCTGACAGTAGCAGACAGGCGGGTCTGTGGGGCCAGGTGGAGCAGTGCCACATTACTGATCTACAGGGTTAATGATACATATACCATGCGGTCATCACATCATGTCTGAGAGGGGAGTGATGTGCAGCTTTGACAGACAGGAATGCATAGTATGGCAGGGCTATGTCAAGTGTATAGGACAAGGATCTGTCCAGCATGTGGTAGGTGGATGTCCATGAAGTATGTGTTCGAGATCAGGATGAGTATGTGTAGCATGTCCAACATCACTGGGTTGGGCATGGATTTATTCAGGGTATGCATCATGCTACATAGTGGAGATGGAGAATGGGAAGGCTGGTGTAGGCCATCTGCACATGGCCAATACCCCTTAAAGGAAATATGTGATCTGACATGGGTCACTTGAGTGTTCTGTATGGCTGGACAATGATCTCTATATTCATGAATGGCACCTTATCATTATTAGTGTTGCCACATATGACTACCTGACAGGTGTGGTGATGTAGATATCACAGGAAAGACAACTGCCCAGCTGCATCCCTCACACACAAGTGTCCATTATGTTGACCGCTGCCTAGGGTAGTTCATGGGTACAGGGTTATTAACATAGGGGTGACAATGCGAATCAGCTATTGCTCCTAGGTCATAGTCATTCGCATACTTCAATAGGCAGATGCCTTCTGTTTGTCTGTGAGGTATGGACTACAATGAGGGGGAATAAAATTCATTAACCCTGACATACTGTAGCTGCCACTGGTGTGATGATCATGTAATATTCAGACACCTTCTGTAGTGTTGGTGCTGTCAGCAGTCCTGTTGCAAAACACTCCTGTGACATAGGAATGTACATCTAGTATACCGAGTGTAGGTGGCACACAGTATGGGTGATGATGTCCTATGACCTGGCTAGGTTATGATATGCAGTGTGACATCAACCATACTGTCTTCTACATCTGTACTGCTGACATCACTTAAGTGATCAAGGTTCATGGCCTTCCAGACCAGACTCAGCAGGGTAGTAGTAAAGTACTTCCCATTATCAGTGGTGTCTCCCCCTTTGTGGGTTGTGATACCTATTGGTGTGCACCATTCATTGTGTACACAACCTGACATAGAGCTATGTTTTACATGATGTGTACGTGGAAAGCATCTTGTTTTGCCATATGTGTATGATACAACCTGTGATGTGAGCAGGTCCCATGCAGACTGAGTGCAGCTTGTACCTCCATAGTTGTGAGTACAGTGACCCTGTGGTGTACATGGATATATACTTGTGTACCTGTTGGGGGGAGGGTGCCGTGTGTTTATATTATCCAAGACCCTATCTGGATTGCCTATTCATGCTAAGCACTTGTTCAGGACTTGTAAACACTACATAAGCTAATAATTACTATAGCTCTCAGTCTTCTTCATTACCTACATGTAAGGGTGAACAGGTTCTGTACATATTTTTCTCACTTGAGTAGAGTAATGTAGCTCTTGTACTCACTTTCCTCACTTATCTAGGTGAATGTAGTTCTATATTCAGGCATGTCCAAGAGTCAACTGCCAGTGTTCTCACCTGTCTATCTGATGAATCTGGACATCTTGAGTCAATGTACACATTGCCTCATGTACACAGACAAGCCTCTCTGCCTACCACCCAACACTACAACCTGTGAGAGATGCACTCATCTAGCCAAACTGGAGGTAAAGGTCTCTCCAACCAAGCCTGACCCTGACTGCCATGTGGAGAAGGTACACAGTCACACAACACCACACTCATCACATAAATCCCACTGAATCTACCCCACCATTAACTGGGAAAACTACTCATGTACCAACACATTAGCTCAATGGTTTCTGGAATTCATAAACACCAATGCCCTGACTCAACATATCTACACACCCACCAGGGGCAACAATATCCTAGACCTAGTCATTACCAACATGAGTGACTGGTGCTCCACATGTGAAGCCAACTCCTCGTTGGTCCGACCAGACCATGTGCTGAACACCGTTAATATCCACATCCCGCACCTACCCCCCATTAAGGGAAGCACAGTATAATATGTCTACAAGGCCAACTACATGCTTCTTAAGACAGACGTGGTGGACGTCATGACACCCATGCAGATAGACAGTACTGTTACAACTGCTGAATCCTACAAAAATGCACTCTATAAGCACTTACAGGAGTGCATGGCTTGTGCTATCCCAAACAGAGCCAGGATGCTATACTCCTAATTAACTAAACCAATCTGGTGATCCCCTGCCAGAAACATATTGTACTACAGGAGGAAGACACTGTTGCAAATGAGAGTACAATACCATGCATGGAGGAGATCCCTGGCCAGCCTCAGTAAGAAGGTGAGATCTCTTATAAGATCCTCCAAAGCTAGCTACGAAAACTATAACGTAACTAATACCAACAACAACCACAAAGCATTCTATAGCTATGTCGCATATCTCGATGTCAACAACCAGATCTGCTCTGAGTTACAGCACAAAGGCATGAACATTACAGAAACAATTGATATTGGCAACATCCTAGCAGGTCCCTCTCAAAGCTGCACACTCTAAAGGCAATATCACAGCATCCATGGGACCAGACAACATCCCACTCTGAATTTTACATGAACTTCAGATTGTACTGTTTCTCCACCTATGCACCATGTTCAATATTAGCCTCAGATCAGGCATAGTGCCCCCCAAATGGCACACAGCAACAGTTATCCCACTCCACAAAAGTGGCGCCACAATGGACCACGGGACCTATTTCTCTATAGGCCTGACTAGCCTGGTCTGCAAGGCTATGCTGCACATCATGGATCACTGTCACAGAGACATTGGGTACCTCCCAACCTTTGACCCCCTCCCTGTTTGACATTGTTAAGGCTGGACCATGCCTCCTAAACCTGGTGGACTTCTTAGAGACAGTTACCAAAGCATTAGATGAGGGTAAGGAGGTCCACACAGCCTACCTAGATCTCTCATAGGCTTTTAACACCATTCCTCCTTCTGGTATTATCAACATACCCATCCGCCTGGACATAAACCCCTACGTCATGTGATGGTTTGCAAAGTGACTCACGGACAGAACCCTACGTCCGACTGTATACCAGTTAACACTGGTGTCCCCCAGGGTTCAGTCCTAGGACCTCTCATGTTCAGTATATACATCTCTGATGTACAGACAAGCACAGGAGGGGTTTGGCTGAAAAGGTTTTCAGATGACTGCAAACTAGGGGACATAATTGTTTCCCCAGCTGTTACAGACACCCTCTGGAAGGGTCTCACTGAGATGGATACCTGGTGTTAATATCATGGCATCAAGCTGAATGCCTAAAAGTGCATAGTCATCCCCTTTGGATATATCTAATTACCCGCGGACTACCACATAGGTGCTAGTCCCCTACATACAGAAAAGGTAATACGGGATCCGGGAACCCCAGTAGATAGCAATCTCTCCTTCGATACCCATAATGACAAGGTGGTTAGAATATCCTTCTACATGGCCCCCATAATTTCTAATGGGTTCGCATCCAGAACAGAGGGGCCATTGTGACTCTACACATGTCATATTAGACCCATTAAGGATACAACACCCTATTTGGGATATACCTTACAAGACAACTGCAACAGCTTGGAAGACCACACCAGTACCACACCAAGAGGATCATTGACCTCAAACAGATGACCTATGCAGCCCAACCTACGAAGCTCCAGCTGTACTCAGTTGCATACCACATACTCACAGGTGATCTCTGCTTGACATACAAGGCCCATGTCCAACCCTGTATTGCTGGATATGCTCCACCTAAACAGAGGCCCCTGAGAGCCACATGCTCTAGGGATATACACCTAACCACAACGATGAGTAGGACGTGCTGAATGGATAGATTCCTGACCCAGACACTCCCTATGCTTTGGAACATGATTCCAGTGTACATCAGACAGGGCCCCTCATGAGCACTCTTCAAGGGAAACCTTGACGTGTGGATGGGAGACAGACATTTACCCCAGGGATCACTGCAGTAGCTCTGCTGGACAGAGGCACAGGGAACTATTGGTTCTGCCATTCAGAGGCACAGGAAACCAACCTATGGGGGTGGTGAAAGCCAACACATGCTAGCTAGGCTTACAGATACCCTTGGTAAGACAGCCTTGTACCTACCTTTTCACATATTACATGTCTTATGGGCATAGATAGTTAAATAGCTCTTCCATTTTACTTTGCTGTCATGCTGATAAACTCGCTAAAATACATATGTATCCTGTTATTGTGTATTGTAAATGCCAATTGACATAACTAATGTTTGCCTAACATTACAGAAATGCTATGTAGCTTGTAATACATATCTGCCTACAATACTGTACATTACACAGTTATTGGCACAATATCCCACAATGCAAATCATACTTGCACAGTGGCCCAACCTTCCACATGTTATTCTCTGTAATACACCCATACATATGGCTACAGTTACAATATATCAACATATACTATCCCCTGTTATAGCACATACTTGTTGGACCAGCCCTGCCATTGACATCGGCTAGTGAGGAGTATTTCTGTTCAAAGCCCTTATATAGCATCCCCTGTGGTGTATGCGGTGTTTGCCTTGTGACCTACAGCAGTACACACAAATACTACAAGTGTTACTATGCTCAACAATACATCACTACAAGATAACTGTTTCCACTATATGGATTGCATGCACTTTAAATACTACAGAATAGTACTACATACACAGACATACTGACTGTTCTACATACCTTATTAGTAACCCGAGGTGTTGTTAACTGTTGATTAAATTGTTTTCGGTTTGTGTTTCAATGTTCTTTGTAACGTTCCGCTGGTATATACGGATGGTTTGAATGTGTGATAACACATCCTTTTCTAGTTACATATCGGTAACATGTGGTATCCGGTCCACCAATTGCTGTTCCAAAGTAGTTAATTGGATGCACATCAGCTGTGCAGCTACTGCATTAGCCAATACCATGGCAACAGTAGTGTATAAGTGAGTACTCCTTTTGGGCATTGTCCGTTTGCCTTACTGTCGAGGGAGATGGCCTAGATGTGTTATTGCAATATATTTCAACAGCTATATGGAGACACACAGAGATATATTAGCTTCATGACTCCCGTGGACTGTGTGTAATGGCTAGACGATTTAGTTCTACATGTGAGTACAGCTGTTATATTTTGGAACAGTGCTACTTATGCAGGGTTTGTTTGTACCTGATATTTCTGCAGATGTTTAAGTCTGGCAAAGATGTTTGGCCAGCTCAAGGCCGTATGGCTATGCATGAACTGTTATGTGATGTACAGTGTGCTCACCAGACATCCTTGATTTGGTGTACAACTGTAGCATACTGTGCTGTTACTCACTAATTGCTAACACATCCCGGTGTACGCACAACCCTCTGAAACGGGATTAGTGCAAACAAACCCTATTACATCAGCAGCTGTTCCATTGTATAACAGCAGCTATTTCACATAGGGCCATGTTAGTGTGTCTCTGACAAGGTATGTTAAGGCTTCTGCAGATGTCGTACAGTGTGTGAATGATTTGTGATGTTATTACAGTTTGTATTGTAATATGTTTGGGTGTGGGGGTGATGTTGATGGGTGTGCTTAGCAGATGCAGGTATGTAGGAACTGCTTTTATACATAATCACTATGTGCGTGAAGGTTCCTTCCCTATTTGAACACTTACCCCTTTGTGGATTAATACAATGGTAATTGCAGGATGATTCATTAAGGCACGGTTATGTGGTTCCTATATAGCATGCAGGTGATGTTAGTCCTTGAATCCCTTCAGTAATACATCTGAATGTAATAACGTGCTGCTGCATGATAGCTGTGTATTTCTGTCATAGGTTATTTGCAGTCATCGTAGTTGTGTTGGTGACTGACCCTCTTTAGCTAGGGTTGCCACCTTTTCATATGGCCATAGTGGGACCTTTTTGGGACACACATCTGATTTTACAGGCCGACACAAACCCACGGTCAGTACAAGGGATAGAACTTTCCTTTCTTGCCTAATTATAAGCTTATTCTTGTAGCAGTTTAGTTGCTTATCCTGTTTCCTGTAACATTTAGGTATTTTAGATACAGAAATAACTATTGTATGCAACTATTACAGTATATATGGGACATAATTATGTCCTACAATCCCATGACATTTGCCACGTTTAATATATTTGGTCAGGACACAACTGCCCAAAGAGGGACTGTCCCTCGCAAAGTGGGACAGGTGGTAACACTATCACTGGCTCATGTCCATAGCACATATTTGTAATAGTGTATAGGCATATACTCTCCATATCCTTTGTTCATAAAGGTTGGTAGTTGCGGAATGTGTGATTGCTATGGTGTATGTTATACACATATATGAACATTTCAACCGCTGTATATGGGAGACCTATGGAATTCTGAAACCACAGTGTTCCGATGCACACAGTACTGGGACCAGACTCCCATACCCCACATTACAGACATCGACAGTAACTCGCGAAGGTAACATGAACATGGAACACACACATGCACACACAGACACACTGCTACCCAACACATCCAAACAAACCATCCTACACTATATATGAGCAGGTGGCCAAGCCCCCCTACACCCCCCATGTAGGTGTTTGTGCCCCCCACATCACCCCCTACTTTAATATTCTACATCCTAGGTCACGCAAACAGTCGCACAAAGCTAACCCACAACCACACATTACAGTCCCCCAAGAACACACACCACACACAGAACACACACTTACACACACTACAGCCCTAAGAAATGCATGTATACACAGTAACCTACCCAAACCACAACACCAGAAGCACTGACTAACTGTCCATTAACATCGTGAGATTGCACCTCACGCATCTGGTGTTTTGGTATTGTGTCCTTTTGGACCTTAAGCCTCGGGATTGTGCGCGTCGGTATGTAAAGCAGTCAGTATGTGGTAGGTATCTCATTTATATGAACCTCCATGGTAATGTAGATGTTATTAACCTATCTATATATCTACATATATATGTATATCCCCCTATATCGACATATCTCTTTCTCTCTCTATATATGATGATGTATATATATATATATATATATATATATATATATATATATATATATATATATATATATATATATATATATATATATATATATATATATATATATATATATATATATATATATATATATATATATATATATATATATATATACATATATATATATATATATATATAAAACATACACCTTTTATTGGGTACATGCCAGTTTGTCCTATTTCAACACATTCCTACATTTTGTGTTTTATCCTGTCAGTATACACTACTGCCATTGGTACATCTCAGGCAGCTTAGTGGTATGTTATTGTGATGAATGTGTACATGGTTGCGTGTTCTAATCCTGGTAGTGATAGCTTACCTCTCAGAACAGGCACTGGTAGTGCAAGGGTGATTAAAGAACATTTCAGCAGTTGTGTGTTCCACATGTTTATTATTCTGTGGAGAACTAACTATATATGCAAGCTGTGTTTAAGGTATACTATGTAACATGTACACATCTGTGAAGATTCCTGTCAGAGATACTCCCCATTATTTGGAACTACATCCCTGATTACATTTTACAAAACCCGGGGAATCCTTGCAGAGTGGGTGTTGAACAGTAGCTACACCCCAGGGATCCCGCAAGTGCCTCTGCTCCACAGAGGGACAGTTAGTTGATCAAAGGGGTGGCAACAGCAGACACGATTTGCCTATGCTCATGAGTGGCCTTGGAGGTTGGGCATGTACCTACCTATGTATCTATGAACCTGTACATACAGTATGGACACATGCTGATAGCTTCATTTACTGTTCAGGTATTGACTTACCTTGTGCCAATGGCATGTTGTGTGTACAATAGTTGAGGGCTACCTATGTAGGATGCACACAGTAGCCCACCTATACATGACAATTTACAGGTGGTCATGTGAGTGTGCCATTCATGTTTGCTGTGTGCGCAGGTGGAGAAGGGTGTCAGTCCATTAGTGCCTACACTGTCAGTGTGTGTGCTATATGTTCCCTCTTTGCCAAGGCATTGACATACTGGGCATACCTCCGTCTGCTTACTGGGGCTAGCACAGGGTGTTCATGGTCTGAGTCCCCCTGTGCCTATGGGTCCCTTGGCAATGGTGGTGGGCTGTAAGAACCTTCACCATTCTGTCCCTGCTGCAGCTGTTTCCGCAGGATCATATTGTGTAGCATGGCACATACTATGAAGATGTGGGCACACGTTCCTGGAGAGTACTGCAAGGCTCCACCAGATATGTTCAAGCAATGGAACCATGATTTCAGCATCCCAAACATGTGCTCTATGATGATTCTGTTTTCTGCGTGTGCCTCATTATGGCATTCTTGCATGGCTGTGTGTGTATTTCTGATGGGAGTCATCATCCACGGTTCCAGTGCATAGCCAGCATCCCCCACCAGGTGGCCATATGGGATGTCTCCTGTGGCAAATACCTGATACAGCTGTGAGGCATGCCAAATGTGGGAGTCTTGATAGCTTCCAGGGCTGCCAGCACACACATCCATGATAATGCCCTGGGCATTGCACACGACCTGGCAGTTGATGGAGGGGAATCCCTTGCAGTTTGTGTAGCACCTATCCTGCTCACCGGGTGGTGACTTGATATGTATGTGCGTGCAGTCTATTCCACCCAGTACCTCTGGGTAGTCTGCCACACGTTGGAAGAGACACATATTGCTGGCCAACTCCTCCTGCATTTGGGGGAAGTATATGTGCTCATTGGCATGTGGTAACATAGCATCCAGGAACTGGTGGAGTACCCTAGATGCTGATGCCTGTGAGATCCCCATGATATCCCCAGTTGGCCTTTGGAAGGTACCTGTCGCTAGTATTCACAAGCTTACACATACCTTCGTGTCCACTGGGATGGGTTCCCCTCTGTTACTTCTGGCTCTGAGGAGTGGCCGGCACAGCTCAACAAGTTGCTGTATGATGTCCCTGCCCACCCTGTAACGCTCCACTATCTCCAGATCATCTAGCCCCTGGCAGGTTACCCTGGGTCTGAACACTTGTCTCCTCCTCCGGTGCCTGAGATGGTTGTCAGCATCATCCTCCACACCACTGTCAGTCTCCAACACATGCTGGTGAATCAAAGCTATGGCAGCCCCTAACATATACATATTAAAAGTTCCCCGTCTGTATACACCAATGGTGCAGAGTGTCTGGGAATACACAAGTGTGTGTGTGTGGGGCTTTCACACCTTATACTATTGTACAATGGATGATGCTGGTGTAATTGGGTGTGTTTGTGCTATTCCAGCTGCAGGGTATCTTAATTATTGGTTTTACAGCAGGTACTGCTATAGTGGGGCCTTTGGTGTTGACCTACGCTTGTCTGCCGTGATTCATCTATTGCCCTTTACTTCTATTTTCAACCTGATTCATCTCCCATTGTCAGGCATGCATCCAGCTGCCGCCTTTCTTGTTTTGTGCTTCCACAACCCAGGATTGTGTTGGGAAATGTGTTATGTAGATGATCTACTGCAAGTTTGCTTTGTTCTGCTGTGACAGTTCCCTTTTCTTTGCTGTACGGCACCTCCTCTTTCCTGTTCTGCAGGTAGCTGCTAGCAACCTTGTTAGCTGTTGTCTATGGCCCACTGTGAGTTTCTAGGTGTTAATTACTCATTTGTACTCCAATTACCCTGCTGCAGCATTTCCTTATTCTCTTCCCATATCCTTCCTGTTTCAGCTGTGGTGCACGCCGTGCACACCTGTTTACTGGGTTTTGTGCCCGTTTTCATCCGCGTTCACATGAACTTTTGGTTACCTTGTGTGCTCTCAGCTAAGCAATGCTATGGCTACTTCCACACTTCTATCCCGCGGCTTTGCTTAGCAACACGCAGCACAGATTAGCAATTATCCAATGTGCCTACAGCTACGGTGGCATGCCCCACTTTTGTTGTCACATGTTTACCTCCAGGCCACTCCTCGGTGTTGTAACGCTATGCCGTATGGTACATCCTTACTCCGGTGGGGCATTTGCAATTCAGTATTACTTGACTCATTTGCATGGCATTGACTGCTAATTCCTAGTTACTGCACAGAACACTGTCACAGACCCTTAGCAACCCTTGCACCATGGTTGTGGTGTAGCATGCATGCCATTGACTGTTATGGGGATATCATGAATTGCGTTACATTACAGTTTTATGACATCTAAATATATTTTCCTTGTGATCCCGTTTGCGCATCGATGCACTGCGGTTTTACTTTGCGTTGGTGTGGCCATGACATTAAATGTTATTTTTTATATGTTGCGCATGTTGTTTTATGCCATTGGCTATATATTTAGCCATTGGCATATATTAACATTATAATACGTAAGTTTAGTCCGCTTTCATGGCTCCGATTTTATGTTTGACAAAATGTAAACCGTTTTTTTTTGGTTTACATTCCTACATGCTTACGCTACACCTGCAGAACTTCATGAATCGCTATATACCTTCATTTGCATGCTACACTGCTGCGCATGGGGTAATTAGCATACATGCACCGGGAGCTGCGCAGCTCTGGCGTACACTGGTAGTGCACATGGAAACAGCTCTTACCTGAATCGCTCAATGGCCATATTTGGCGCTAGATCGCCGACGCTACTCCGGCGCATGGAGCAAGCTTCATGAATCCCAGGGACTTATTTTACACAAGAGATCAGAATCCTGGTGAAATTTGTACAGCATATATAACTGACTTGAGAAATAAGGCAAAAACATGCAGATATGGTAACCTGAGAGATGAGTTGATAAAAGACAGGCTTGTGTGTGGTGTTAATAATGATGCAGTGAAAAAGAGTTTGCTTCATGACAGTGATTTAACTTTGAGGAAGGCCATAGAGATTTGTCAGATATATGAACTCATAGAAAAGCACACAAATATGCTTACAAATGAGAAAAGCATGCTTGCACCTTCTTCCAGTGCTAATGTTATTAGTATGCAGCACAAGTTTAAAAGATACAGGCCTACGGGCAGGACCACACCCTGGGCTTCCCCAGCAAAACCTGTAATCCCTACGAAACCTAGAGCAGCTTCAGTAAAACCCAGGGCACACTCAGTAAGGCAGAGAGGTATCTCAGCAACACTCGAGACATAGTCAACTGTCGTACTTGGGGAGGCACTCACAAGCCCAAACGAGAAAACTGCTTAGCTTTTGGTCAACAGTGTCACAAATGTAAAAAGTGGAATCATTTCAAAAGGATTTGTAGATCTAAAGTGGCACATTCTTTTATTAAAAAAGAGCATTCAAAGAGGCAAGTTGATCAATTAGAAAGCTATGACCTTACTTTTTATGTTGATGGTGTGTCTGTGCTTGGTTAAAAGGTCAATGCAGTAGATTTACGGGCAAAAAGTAAAATATTTTGTACTGTTCGAATCAAAGGGAGACCTGTGGAGCTCAAAACAGATACCGGTTCAAAGTACAATGTTATGTCAGCAGAAATGTTTGCTAGAGTAAAAGCTGGAGAACAAATTGATTTGGCAAAGTTTGTGAAGCTTGTTGCTTATGGTGGTAAAGTGATTCAAGCCAAAAGTTCAGTGGTGTTTTCACGTTACTCTGCTGGAAACAGCTATGATTTGCAGTTTTACATAGTCAAGAGACATGTGTTGTCATTAGTAAGCCTCAAGGACAGTTTATAATGGGACTGCTTTCATTTAATAAAGAAGTCCACCATGTAAGCATGACTGATAACAGCTCAAATTTCACCCAAACAATTTCTTCTGACTATGCTGATATTTTTGAAGACAAACTGAGCAAACTCCCAGTTGTGTACTCCATGAAATTAGACTATGAGGTAAGCCCAGTCATCAAACCAACTCGGAAAGTTCCAGTAGCTATGCAGAACAGAGTCAAAGCAAAGCTAGACAGAATGGTGCAGCTAGGAGTAATTTGTCTAGTAGAAGAACCAACTGAATGGGTATCCTCCATGGTGGTACCTCATAAGAAAAGCTCAGATGATATTAGAATATGTATTGATCCAAGAGATTTGAACAAAGCACTAAAATGACCTCATCATCCAATGTGTACAGTCGAAGAAATTGCTGCCCTTATGCCAAATGCCACTGTTTTTTTCTGTCTTAGATACAAAAAGTTCATTTTGGCAGTTTTTGCTTGATCGTAAATCTTCATTGCTAACCACTTTCAGTACACCTTTTGGAAGGTACAGATTTCTGAGAATGCCATTTGGAATACATTCTGCCAGTGAAGTCTTTCAACATGCAATGGAACATTTTTTTTCTGGCAATCCATGTGCTATAATAGTAGATGATATTCTTGTAGGTGGCAATGGTGAAGTCGAACGAAATAGAAACCTCAGGAAAGTTCTGGAACATGGTCGTGAGGTGAATCTTGAGGCGAATCCTCAGAAATGTAAATTCAGGCTAAAAAAAGTTACTTATCTGGGTCGTTTGTTTATCACTTCAGTCTTACAACCAGATCCTTCCAACAAAACAGCAATTCTTGAGGCGCCAGCTCTAGACAATGTCCAAGCCTTACAACATTTTCTTGGTATGGTCAACTATTTGGGCAAGGTCATTCCAGATTTAAGTCAACTTTCAGCACTGTTAAGAGAGCTGATATGCAAAAATGTAACCTGGACCTGGTCAGAAAAACACCAAAGAGTATTTGATGTCCTAAAACAGAAAATTGCCAGTCCACCCATTTTGAGATATTATGATGTTCATGTGATGCATCAAAATTTGGTCTTGGTCCAGTCATTCCTCAAGAGGGTAGACCAGTAGCCTATGCACTGAGAACTTTAACACAAACCAAGATGCAGTATGTGCAAATGGAAAAAGAGCCTTTGGCAATTGTGTTTGCATGTTCAAAGTTCCATGATTATATTTATAGCAGACCTATTCAAATCGAAACTGACCATTAATGTTTGGTCACTATTTTGAAAAAGCCAATGCACACAGCTCCTGCGAGATTGAAACACATGATGCTCAAGTTGCAAAAGTACAAGTTCAGTCTTGTTTACACAAAAGGTAGACTTCTTTATCTTGCTGATACTTTATCCCGACCACCCAAAAAAAAACATTGAACAGCATGAGAATGATAAACCTGATTTTGAAGTCATGGAAGTGAGAAATATTTCTTCCACACATCTTGATGAGTTTAGAAATCACACAGCTTCAGATCCAGTTCTTCAGAAGCTTAACCACTTTATCAGTCAAGGATGGCCTTAAAAGAAGTCTTGCTTATGACTAGACATACAGCAGTATTTTCCTTACAGAGATAAGATTTTGATGGAAGATGGTATCATCACAAAAGGTCTATAAGTGATTGCTCCAAAATCCTTGCAGCAAGAGTATATTAAGTTCTTGCATCATGGCTACCCAGGAACTGATTCTACCAAAAGAAGGGCAAGAGGTCTAGTATTTTGGCCTTCTATGTTAAAAGATATGGATAAGGAACTTTCTTCATGTTTTAACTTGTGGAAACATGGGTGAAATTCTTGGCTAGGCTTATAAAGATCTCCGGGCCAATAGCCTAGAATCATCCTATGAACCAATGAACCTAAAAGAACCACTTCAGTTAAGCCAGATTCCTGAACTACCTTGGTCAACAGTAGCTACAGATATTTTTGAGTGGAATGGTCAACATTACTGGGTGTCAGTAGACTCTTATTCAAATTGGTTCAAGATTGACCTACTTCCTAACTTAATATCCAGTTCTGTCATTACAAAGTTAAAGAAACGTTTTTCTGTCCATATAAGACCACACAAAGTCATTTCTGACAATGGTGCACAAGTCAACAGTTCAAAAGATTTACTGAAATGTGGGACGTTGTTCATGTTACTAGTAGCCTTGAATATTCATAATCAAATGGCTTGGCTGAACATGTAGTTCAAAGTGCAAAACAGCTGCTAGAGATATCAAAAGGAGACAATACTAATGTTTTTCTAAACTTGCTTAATCTCAGAAACATTCCTTGCAATAATTTACTTGGTTCACCTGCTCAGAGACTTATGTCGAGACAAACCAGAACCACACTACCAATCAGTAAGAATTTGTTGGTTCCATGTGCTAAAAACAACAAAGCAGTAAAAACTCAACTTCTAAAAAAGTGTTTGTCCCAAAAGTCCTACTATGACAAAACCAGCAACTCTCTGAACCCTTTCAAAGAAGGAGAGATAGGGAGGATGCAGACAGCAAAAGGATTTGATCAGATTGGACTTGTGAAACATTTGTGTGAAGCACCAAGATCATACATCGTTGAATCACAAACGATGGAATTCAGGCAGAATCAGAAACATTTATTACCGGTGTCCAACCCAGTGTTACAGCATCTAGCCTCTAATGCAGACTCTAGTTCTCAAAGTGATTTGTCCAATGTCCAATGTTCCTGTTCCAGAGAACATTTCATCATCTGTTCCTGTTCCTGAAAGTATCCCTGAAAATCCTGAAGTAAAACATTCCCCAGTGGCTGTCTCTGTTGCTAAACTCAGTTCTAATTATTATATCATGAGGTCAGGTCGTATCTCTAGACCTAATCCTAGATTCACAGCAAACTGGACATGACTGTTCTTGTTTATATATGTCTGTATAATCTGCATGCCAATCCAATTGTCCTTTTTTTTATTGCATGACAGAATAGTCGAAGAGGGAGGATGTAGATCAGAGTGTGAGTGCTTTACCTTTAAGAACCATTCCGGTCTATGGGCACATGCATATAAGTACTGAGTATGTGCAAAAAAGAGTGCCAATCTGAGTGAGCAGCCAGAGTGAAAGCATGTATGTGTGTAGCAGTTAGTCAGCTAGTTAGTTTGTTTAAGTTTAATGTTCCAGTCCTCCATTCAGATGTGTCTGTGTGTAATAAATTATTTATATGAACACCTAAGCCTCATTGTCTTATTTGAATACACAAGACGAGTGAAAATTGTCATGCTATTCATATATATATGTATATGCGTGCATGTGGTGCGTGTGTGTGTGTGTGTGTGTGTGTGTGTGTGTGTGTGTGTGTGTGTGTGTGTGTGTGTGTGTGCGTGTGTGCGTGTGTGTGTGTGTGTGTGTGTGTGTGTGTGTGTGTGTGTGTGTGTGTGTGTGTGTGTATGTGTGTGTAAATATATATATATATACATATACATACATATATATGGATCTACTTTGTTTCATTGAAAGCTCATTTCACTGAATTTGAATTCACCCTGACGAAATCACTGAAAGCTCAAATTACTGAAAACTCATTTCACCAAATCTCATATCACTAAAGTGAAGTACTGACACTATGTAGAGCACTGTAAGTCAAGTAAAAGGTATATGCCCTTTTCCTCACTGTAGTGTGATGCTGGAGTTAGTATATATAGTTAGGGGTGTACGGGAGCACAGCCCCCCACATTTGTGAGTGTTGGGGGCATAGGCCCCCACTTAGTTTGAGTATATATTGCCTTCTGGAAAGAGTTAGGCATTGGTGTTGTAAGTATGCATGTATATGGTTTAAAATGTATTGTTTTGAAGCTTTCAATGAAATATAATATAAAGCCAAACTTGATGGGGGCCTACCCCCCACACACTGCCCAATGTGGGGGGCTGTGCCCCCCACACCCCCCAACTATATATACGAACTCCAGGATTGCACTACAGTGGGGAAAAGAACATATACCTTTTACTTACCTTACAGTACTTTAGACAGTGCCAGTACTTCACTTCAGTGAAATGAGATTCAGTGAAATGAGTTTTCATTAATTTGAGCTTTCAACGATTTGGTCAGGGTGAATTCAAATTCAGTCACATGAGCTTTCAATGAAAGAAAGTAGACCCCATATGTGGATATATATATATATATATATATATATATATATATATATATATATATATATATATATATATATATACATATATATATATATATATGGATTCACTTCAGAAGCTTGAAATACTGAAATCTCGAATTTCAGTATTTCAAGCCCAAGAAGCCGAATCCACATAATAGCAAAAGTTTAGAAACTTGAAATTCAAAACCTCGAATACCGGAGGTTTTGAATTTCACCCTTCTAAAGTTCCGCTATGGTGATGTATTCAGGTAAGTGTGTGTGTTAAGGGGTTTGGGTAAGGGCTGTGGTGTGTGTCAGTATGTTTTGTTGCTGTGATGTGTGTGTGCGAAGAGAAAGTAGCTTGTGTGGTGGTGTTTTGTGTGTGTTGGTATGTAGTGCGACCTTGGAGTGAGAATAATTAAGTAGGGGGGGTGTGGGGATGCAGCCCTTTTTTCATGTAGTAAAGTGATTGTGTGTGTTTGTGTGGTGGATGGTGTGTATGTGTGTGTGTGTGTGTGTGTGTGTGTGTGTGTGTGTGTGTGTGTGTGTGTGTGTGTGTGTGTGTGTGTGTGTAGTAAAACCGTGAAATTCAAAACTACTGGTATTCGAGGTTTTGAATTTCGCGGTTTTTAGTTTTCGTTGTTTTATGGATTCCACTTCTTGGGCTCAAGATACTGAAATTCGAGATTTCAGTATTTTGTGCTTCTGAAGTGAATCCATATATATATATATATATATATATATATATATATATATATATATAGATAGATAGATATAGGTTTACTATCATATCCTTAAAAATGCCTCCATCGAATGACCATAATATTGATGGAAAACATCAATTTCCAACAAATCTAAAAGGCAGAACATTGGAAATGACATACCCGAACTTCCTGGTTCGACAACTTCGACATAGCAGGAGATGACGTCAGTCATCCATGCTATGCACATTAACATACAGTTACACTCGGTGGTCAACTGTATGTTAATTGTACTATTTTGCAGGGGGGCTACAACCCCTGCACCCCCCACACCCCCTGCTCATTAAATATACTAACTCTGAGATCACACTACTGTGAGGAAATGGGCTAATTCCCTGTTCCTCATTGAACCGCGACCTCCTTACACAATGTCAAACCCAAAATATTGACCTACACTACCCACTTGCTGTAGTGTAGTCAATCATTTTTGATTCGACATTATGCCAGTTTGGAAACTGCAAATCATCTACATGCCGGTCGACCGATGCATTTTCCAAGTTTCGATTGTAAACCTATACATATATATGTATATATAGATATGTATATGTATATATATATATATATATATATATATATATATATATATAGAGAGAGAGAGAGAGAGAGAGAGAGAGACATGGATTTACTACACATGATCAAAATTTCATTTGACTGAAATTCATTTGACTGAGACCATAATATCGAAACTTCAAAATACTGAAAACTCACTTGATGGAAACTCATAAGACTGAAACCTTAACAATGCTAAATTTCAACATAGTAGTGGCAGTGTGTAGACTACTGTAAGGTAAGTAAAAGGTATATGTCCTTTTCCCCACTGTAGTGTGATCATGGAGTTAGTATATATAGTTAGGGGGTGTGGGGGGCACAGCCTCTCACATTTGTTGTTGTGGGTTTTATATCGTCCAGTTTCTGTTAAGTGGATATGCAAGTAGTTTTTAAGTTATGGAAAGGGTTATTCATTGGTGTTGCATGTGTACATGTCTATAGTTTACAATTTAGCATGTTGAAATTTAGCATTGTTAAGGTTTCAGTCTTATGAGTTCCAATCAAGTGAAATTTCGATCATGTGTAGTAGACCTATATATATATATATATATATATATATATATATATATATATATGTATGTATATATATATATATATATATATATATATATATATATATATGAGCACAGGTGTTTTGTCATCCGTTTATTACATGAATCATATCAGAAAAAAGCTTTTTTAATCGACATGCTGGTTCATCGTAGAATGCCAGCATTAGCTTTGCAGGATCACTGCACAGTGGGGAGTGGAAGTTTGCCTTTTTTCCACTGTTTTGTGATTTTAGAGTAAATATATATACATACATACAGATATATATATATATATATATATATATATATATATATATATATATATATATATATAAAATTAAAAAGGGGTGCAGGGAGCTTGTTTCCCTGTAGAAAATGTTTGTTTTTGTTTGTTTGTTTTTTAATTTAATGAGTTTTGACCATTTGTAGTCAATGTAGTGTATCTGATTTAAGAGGATTTTTGATGTACTGAATGATAATGTGTGTGTGTGTGTATATATATATATATATATATATATATATATATATATATATATATATATATATATATATATACAAATACACACACTTATGGAATATATTCATATTTTAAAAAGTCATAGGTTTAAATACAATTATCATACCTCTTAACCTAAAAAAATGAAAAACAATAAAAAAAAAAATTTTTGCAGGGGCAAGCCCCTCTATACAACCCACACACTCTGCAAATTATATATACCAGCTCCAAAACTGCACAGTATTAGGAAAAGGGCAAACTCCCAATCCCCAGAAAAGAAACAATTTTGATATTGCAAACATTCGAAACATTCGACCAGATATTCAATATTTTTTCTTCAAGCAAATGAACAACTCATATATTTATATATATATATATATATATATATATATATATATATATATATATATATATATATTTTTTTTTTTTTTTTGTATATACATACACACACATACAATTAAATGCATTTTTTTCAGATTAGAGCAGTTAATAAAGCAAGCTGACAGCATTATGAGAAATAAGTATAATAAAACCTCCAAGAAAGATCCAGCTAAGCTAAAGTCTTCACTGTGAGATACCTTAAACCTCCAGTTATGGAGGAGTCGAGTTGCATGAGGTATATCTAAATGAACTACCCATTAAGGATATACCAGTGTTTCAGCTTACATGGCTTCGGTATGCCCATGACTTTTCGCTTTTTACTTTATAAGTCTTTACTTGTGCATTCAGACAAAAAGTAACAAAACCCATTAGCTGTAGGGATGCCATGGTTCACTTTTTCTGAGCTCAACAATACAGCATAAGTTGATTGTTAGGCTATACTTTGCCAAGCCAAAGTTTATACTGAATGTTTCACTGCTATGGCTGTTTTTAGCATTCTGTTTGGCTGTTATCTGGGATATTTTGCAGGCATCTTAATGTTTATGGTAATCAGGTTTTGGTCTAAACTCTGTATTTTCAAACTCTTGTCAAACAATCCACTTATGTTGTACAGACCATGTCAGAAAAAGGGTGAAACATGCACGTCTGCAGCAAGTGGGGGGGTGTTTTTTGGCCTGCATGCACCAGCAAACACTTAAAAAGCAAGAAGTGAAAAGTCATGCCATTCAGAAGCCATGTAGCGAAACATTGGTATGTCCTTAATGGGTCAGTTGCAAATATCCCATGGGCCTCCACTGCAGGAGGTCTAAGGTATTGTGCAGTGAAGACTAGCTTAGCTTGATCTTTCATGATGTTTTTAATTAATGGTT
This sequence comes from Protopterus annectens, assembly GCF_019279795.1. Taxonomy (NCBI): domain Eukaryota; kingdom Metazoa; phylum Chordata; order Ceratodontiformes; family Protopteridae; genus Protopterus; species Protopterus annectens. The sequence continues at coordinate 1,394,959,585 of NC_056725.1, forward strand.
TGTCAGTATGACCTTTTCTGCCATTTGAATTGGGGGTAATTAATATAAGAAGATATATGGTTTGGGATTAATGAGTTCTCTACTTTAAAATGTTAATTTAATGGTATGAGGGGAAATTCTGACCGACAGACACCAGGTGCCAAGTCTTCTAATACATAACCCAAACAGTAATAAGACAGTTAAACACTTAAACCAAACCACAGTGCTGTATGTTTGCTATATTACTAGCTGATGATTTACAGATTTTAACTGTGAGAATTTTGCTGTATGCATTGTATTTTTACCCTCTTAACATCAAGACCACTGCTCTAGGTCCAAAGAAACATTTACTTTTCTTGTAATTAAAACTCTTAAAACTGAAATTTTAAATAGCAAAAATATTTTATCTTCTTATTAGCCTAGTATTAAATATTTAGTTATTACAATTAAAGATTATGTTCAGAGGCACAAAACAGAATGCTGTGTTTGCACTCTGTTTCCGCCTTTTTCTAACATCCATTTGAAGTGTACTGCTATTTTAGTCTTATTTTTCCCATACAAATATAGACTTTTATGGAAAAATAAAACTTTAAAAAATTGTGCTTTCACTGTTGATGCTCACATACCCTTTTACTGTGTGAACATGAAGGGTGTGACAAGATAACAGTCTTCTGGGGGCAGAAGCAATTCCACTCTAAGTTAACAAGAAAAAAAATTTATAAAAAATAAAGTATGTATATGAAACTCCTCCAGCAGTGCCTGCACCAAGTCTTCCATTCTCTCGGAACACTTTGGGTAAGTTTGATAAGACTAAGCAGATTTTTGTCTTATCTTACTCACCCAAAATGTTCTGACTGAACAGAAGAACTATTACAGGTGTTCCACTGCAACGCCTTACATCTTCTTTTCTATTCAGTCTATGCCCTCACCTCCCCTGGACATATGTATTTCTCCTTTTAACATTATAAGTTCTGCTCAAAGGAGAAAATTTAGGCTTCAATAATTATCTAAAACTTTCCTTCATGAGTCTCTGTAGCATTGAGCACCCTGAATTATAGGATCTCATTGCAAGGAGTGGGTGACTTCAAAGTGGGTGTGCAGAAAACAAATTAATAGATGAGGCTAACTGGAATGGTGTGAGGCTATGTTATGCCAGGTCAGTGATCATCACCTGCAATCAAACAACATATGGTGTCACTCCCTTTCACACACAGACTACCTCTGTATCCAATCGTTAAAGCCAATCTAGGGACTGTATACACCTCAGATGTCTGACTGCAAATAAAAAGTCCAACCTTAGGTGAAATGCAGCATTATACTGGCCAGATGTAGTGGTGTGCACTTGTAATCCTAGCTACTTGGGAGGTAGAGGTTGTTGGATCAAATTACATTGTGTGATAGGCCAAAAAACAAAAAAGTTGAAGCTATAGAAATTCCATGCCTCCACTGCACACTGTTCCTTCTTGCCCCTCCCATTTTCCCCTCCATCCTGGCCCCACACCAATCAGCTAAATTACTTTTTTCTCTTTTGTTTTCGTATTTTGTCTTACATTTTAGATTGTTTTCTCCATTCTTTTAATACGCCATATTTGGATAAGGCTCTGTTGTAATACGTGCGGAAGAAGCAATTGAATTAAGATTGAGGCATGGGGCTGCTAGGTCCCATGAAGTGAGAAAGTTCTAGATTCTTTGAGGTATGTTCTTAGAGCTTTCTTTATTGTAACAACATTTGGTTTAATGATGGCCTGAATGAAGATTATAAAGAAATTCAGGCTTATTTTATCTTTCAAGGAAAATAAGTTTTGTGGAAAGCTTAATGTTCAAAGCTAACAAAATAATACATCCCAATAATCTGAGATGGCAAATGTATATAAATCCTAGGGTCTATATTAGATCATTGAAATGGCTCATTATCGAATGCCATAACGTCGAACTGCAAAACCTGAACCCTAACAATATCAAAACCTCAAAACAGCGATTTTTTTCCCAGGGAAAAAATTTGCTGTTCCGAGAAACACACACACACCACAAGCACACGAAAAATCAGCAATCAATACACATACACTTAAAAGCTATATCTAACCCTACACTACACTGCACATACACTACTATCTATCCACTTACCTTAACCCAGACCCTAACCCTAAGGTCCAACACTATCGCACACTCACCTCACCCGCGCCCTAACCCTAACTCACTTAACCCACCCCTAACCCCAAATTCTCACTATCGCACACTCACCTCATCCATGCCCTAACCCTAACTCACTTAACCCGCCCCTAACCCCAAATTCTGTCACTATCGCACACTCACCTCACCCGAGCCCTAACCCTAACTCACTTAACCCGCCCCTAACCCTAACATTCATCACAATCACACAGTTATCTAACCCACGCCCTAACCCGAACGTCCACACAATCACACACTTACCTTAACCCAATCCGTAACTTTCCACTGCATCGCTGAAAACAGCGAAGTCACAACAACGGCCAACCGAATTCTTTCCATAGGAAAGAATTCAGTTTTGTGCAGCTTCACTGTTTTCAGCATTCGAGATATTGGGTTCGATATTAGATCATTCAAAATTCAGCCGTTTCGATGATCTAATATAGACCCTAAATCCTATATGGCAGAAGTGTCTACCTAACCTTCAAAAATAAGATAGTTGCCTTCTAGTGTACCCCTTTGATGTTAGATTAGAATAAAAATTAAAGCTCAAATGGCTACAGGCATACAATATACAACTGAGGATCTAGGGAAAAAAACTAGTGCACCTGGATAAAACTCACAGAGAAAGGGAGTACGTGCAGACACAACAAAGAAGGAATCACAGCTGGCAATGCTAATCCCTGCAGCACTAAACCAATGATTAGCTGATTTTGCACACATCCTGCCCAGACCAACACAAACAGTCACTTATTGTGTACAGTTAATGTATCATCTCTTTTCACTGCTATCAATAAATATTGCTCACTCAAGCCACTCCAAATTCCATCCCCCTATATTTCTCAGTCTCTTAGGTCAAGGATCAAGGAGAAAGCTATAAAATAATGGGGGACAATGGGCCAAAATCAGAGACAGATATTATCATTATTTACTTAGAAAGTTGCTACAATAGTAGCCCTTGCACTACTGTACTTTTTCTGAAGGCTTCAAAGTCTGAAATTTAAAATTCTGCCATTATTTAGTGACTGCAATCCTTATTGATTTGCCAAGAGAAAGCATAAACATTACAAGGAACAGACCAACATATGAGGCAAAACCAGACACATTCTGTGAAATCACACAGTTGAGAGCATCTAGGTCCCCCCACATACATATATTACATACACACATGTCCACCATCAATTATAGTTACTTCTATGACGGTGACTGTATACTCCAAGAGTTTGACTGTGATGAAATGAGTGATTAAATACATAAATTAACTGCAATGCAGGAATGCCTTCTCAGCTCACTGCAGTCATAATACAGGGTACAACCCACTGTAACCCCTCCCCTTTCCCATAGCTTTCAATCACTCAGCTCAAGAGTCAAGCAGAAGACAAAAAAATAATGCGTAACATATATTACTCTTATAAAGTTAGCAAGCTGCTGCGCTAACAGGCTTTGCATTAACATGACTTTTCTGTTTGAAACTCAATATCTGTCACTAGTTGGTGATTGTATTCCTCACTGATTAGCCAGAAAAATGCAAACTTTGCAAGGAACAGACAAAAACACAAGGTCATATTAGAAACATTCTGTGAATATAGCAAAACAGAGCTGTATAAACAGCTAAACATGCCTCAGAATATCCCAAAGTGAAATAAAACGTGCCTTGATCCATTTGTTTTGTTAAACATTCTGTGAAATCGGGGACAGTTCAGAGCAGGTAAGCCCCCCCACACACACACACACACACGCACGCACACGCACACACGCACACACACACACACTCACATTTATACTAAAATATATATTTTCTTATGTACTAGAAAAGTTGCACATGTAGAACAAATCTGTTGTAGTGATAATCCATATACTTCAGTCTTAGTCTGATTGAGTCACCTGGGAAGCCTGAGCCAATAGAAATGCTCCTCACTGCTTTATACAGCAGTCCAATGAGATGCATTTTTGGGATGATTCTGCTTTATATAGAAGGCAAGAAGACCTGATAGGGTGTGATTGGAGCAGACATAGTGCTGGACTGTTTTAAAAACAGCCTGGGAAGCAGAATAAACTGATTTGTTTTCTTTTCTTTTCTTTATAAAGTCTTGGAATTCCACCAATGAGCAAAGTTCTAGTCTACTCAACAATAACAGTAATGGTAGTGGTAATGCTAAAGCTATCATTTTTAATAGAAACAAGGGGAAAATAAATAAAAAGTACATTTGTATTGGGGGCTGAAGTCCTGCAATACCACAAGCTGCCCCTGGTGATTATTTTTAAAATAAATTCTTAAAAACACAATATTAGAATTTGTTATGAAATGTACTGATATGAAATGTGGATTCCTTGAGGGTATTCAATTCTCACATCATTTTAGAAGGTATGATAGACCTTTGAACATGATCTTTAATAAAATAATTACCCTAAACTAATTACAACAAAAGTAAAAAGAATAGTCCTCAAAGTCAGATATATACTGCTCATTGGTATGGCAGCCATGTTTTTGTCCTTCTCACATTGTAACAAATCATGGCTATTCAATCTATGGTCTATTACGTTGTGTAAACACTGACACCATCTATTTGCATCTGACTTTTGTCAGCCATTACTGCAGACCTCATCAGTTTCCGAGCGAGCACACACAGAAACAGGTATACTAAGCTAGAAATCCTTTTTCCTTACATTTACAATTTATTATTTAAATTATGTACAGGACACCAAATAACCTAATCAGTAATGCAGTTCTGACAGTATACATTGCCCACAGAAGTGCTGTATGATTTATTTTTAAAATACATATCACTCCAATGACAAGCTGTATAACCACACTATTGTCAGGAAATGTGACATTTCAGTCTGTGAATACTATTAGGAACTCTCACAGCTCACAGCAACAATTAGTCTTTTTAAATGAAAATCATAAATATGATTAGAATAATAAATGTTAGATATTGTCTGTTAACTCTGGGGTATAGCTCTTAACTTTTACCTTCAAAATTAGGGACAAAATAAAGAATAATTAGAGGAAAAGTGTCAAACTGGAGACACTTTTTTAAATGCTAACACCATTGACTGAGTACTTCTCTTTTTAGGAGGTATGGAGCAAAAGTATGAGAAATAAGTAGTCATTCCACCAAAATCTAGACAGTTTAGAGGTATGCACTGGAAGGAAGCAGATACTGTCCTCAAAAGCTATTTGCTGTAGAGATGCAAGAAGTTGGCTCAGTGTCGGTGAGACATAAGTGAGTTATTGTACTGCAAAAACCAGTTAGTGCATGAAGCAACTGATAAGATCATTGAGAGTCCTTTTGACACATCAGTTTGTTCTCAGTGAGAGGTAGGCCCCAGATTATATTGCAAAAATAATACAGTACCGTAGGCAATAGATAAGGAACCTGAGAGGTAGAATATAACATTTCAATGGCTGAAAAAGCGCTTTCTTTTTTCTGGGTGAATGGGACAAATATCCCTATTTATGGGAAGGATGAAGGCTGGGGATTGTTTCTGTCATTTAGCAGGAGATTTTTGTTTTCTGTTATAGTCCTAGGCAAACCCCTTGCATCTCTGTGCATGAACCACTAAGGCAGAGCCTACTAGAGTCACCTAGTAATGTGTGCATACATCAGTGTACACTGTAATTGCCAACTACAATGAATTCACTGACAAATGGAAGCATGGGCCTAGCCTGGCTACTGTATCCCAGCTTAACACTAGCCATCTGGCAGGTTTCAGTCTTGCAAAGGACCAGAGGTGACTTCCTCTCCCCAGAATGTGTGAGCCATCATTGTCTGCTCAGCCCCATCTTCCTTGGCTAGCTTCTCCAGAGCCAAGGCTGCTACTTGGTCCTGGGTCACAGTCAGTGCTTTATCCCTCTGTACCATCAATCTGACTGTTAGGGTAAATTATTTTATTCTTAGTGAACAATGTAAAAATAGTCATTACACTCAGTCTGATACATAACATTAAGAAATGGAATTTTATTTTAAAACAAATACTCATATAGCCTTAGTTTCTGGGTTATGCAATACATTTTTTCTTCACCAGAAGATATTTAACATTGAGTTAAGAAACCTACCTATGGATGGCAAGTGAAAAAAAAAGCTTTCTCCAGGGTCAGAGATGTAGCTATGTCAGTTAGTACCCTGGGCAACATCCAATCAGTAACCCTCTCACCCAAAGTTAAGGACTGAAAAAGACATACTCTGTACTCTAGCAATGTGTTATGCTTATTCCTTACTAGAATTCCTAAGACATGCACACACACTCAACGCAAATCATTTAAGTATCTGTGAGTTTATATCATTGCTGGGTAAATTACTTCAGCCCTGCACTCAGCAGCCCAAGAGGCATAGCATTAAGGGATCAAGCCACACTTTGTGTATAATGCATGAAAATCATGCTCCTTAACAACTTACGCCTGCATCAGCAGTCCCTTTTGCTCCACCTAGGCTATGGCTCTATCCAAGGTGGCTGCAGTATCTCTACATCCAGACCAAGGACACCTGTGAGATCCCTCTGAGAGCAACAGTCTTTTCACATATCTGCACAAGGTGCACATTCCTTCATTAAAGATAAAGATTCATTCCTTATTTCTTTCATTCTTTTTGCACTGCTGTTAATGGAATTCTAACCAGGAGCTTATTGGACTTCTGATGATTTTCCTGTTCTCTACTAATCTGTTCTGCTAGATAAAGATACAGAAGTGTCAAAGGTCTCAGCAATAAAACGTGGTTTAGAAGCTTTCTTTTTCCCCAATATATTTACTTTTTCCATACTTCAGATAAACTTGTAGATAATAACGACTCAACAGACAAAATGAGAAAGAAAAAACAGATGTAAACATCAGAACAAGAACAGCATCAACTGTATACAAAGTGCTGAATGCCTATTACTCTTTCCAGTCAAAAATTAATGTAAAATACAGTTGTAAAGTTTTCCCAGTATTGCTTATAATAAGATTGTCTATTAGAATTAGATACTAACAACTTCTGTGCAGATAAATACTTTACTGCCATTTGCTTAAATCCATGCAATGTTATTTTTGCTCTATCAAGCCAATTTTGAGTGACATACAGTTTGCTCAATGAAAAAAAGGTAATTAGCAGATGTAAATCAATTTTTGTTAAGGGAACACCAACGTTTATACGAGCATTTGCAACTCCAAATTTGTTAATTCTATCAGGAGTTATATAGGCATTATTTAATATCAATAGTTGAGTGCAGGCAAATTCTTTGAATGGTATTAATTTTAATGATGATTGCATGGAGTGAGATATTTTATTATATGAAACTGAAGGGTTTAATTTGTTAGAAGCCTTCTTCTGCTTGGAGGTTGTTGATATCTATACCAGTAATGAAATCTTCTGTGTTAATATGTGTGTGTGTGTGTGTGTGTGTGTGTGTGTGTGTGTGTGTGTGTGTGTGTGTGTGTGTGTGTGTGTGTGTGTCTGTGTATTTGTGTGCTCATGTGTGTGTACGTGTGTGTGCATCTGTGCATGTGTGTGAGTGCAGGTGTGTGTGTGTGTGTGTGTGTGTGTGTGTGTGTGTGTGTGTGTGTGTGTGTGTGTGTGTAGGGCCATCAGGTCTTGACTATCTCATTGCAAAACTGTGGGGAATTATCCAAAGCATCCACAGAGTTATTATGGCAGAGATATGAAGTGGATTACCAGGCCTTTCTCCTGACGGACCCTTGCAAGCAGCCTTAGTTTCATCTCAAGCCAATACCACCAGAGTAACAGCACTGAGGACCAGTAGAACAATGAAACTCAGTTTAAATATCTAAAAATTTCAAAACAGCTGGACAAAATTTCCTGGGAATAGCTGTTTTTGCTGTTGCATCTATGATATGATAAATGGCAGTATTTCAATATTTTTAAGAGAATCCAAAAGCCCAACGCCACAAAAGCATTTCAGGAACAGAAGTACAATATCAACAAATATCAGTGATATTGAATAAAACATTATAGGAATGTACTGCACCCTGCCTTTGCTTTCTAAAAAAACAAGATTCCCTTATTAAACTCCATGGTGTAAAAAATCAACAAAAATACTATTTGTAATCAGGATTTTAACTAGCCAAGTACCAAACATTGAATGGATAAGGCTCAGCATCAAATAGACATGCCTAAATATTACTGGTTTATGTTAATTAAAACAGTTTGAAACAAACAGTATAAACTCAGCTTAGGGGTGGCAATATATTACAGATCATACTGATAAACTTAGAATTTTTCTGCCTTCCTCCCATAGCTATATCGTCTATCATTTGTACAGCTCATAATACCATCATATTTATTATAATAGTAAGCCTGCACTCAATCATAAATATATCATCCTTCTTAGACTTTAGAAAGAAAACATTATGCAATAAATGGCATGCTTATGAAAACAACTTGGGGCATCATCCTCAATTAACCAATTAGGACTTTTCATGATATTAGCAATGAGTTCTATAATACTTCATGATATGACATAAATGCAGAGATAAATTCATAAAAGAACTTCAGTGGAATCATGCAATTAATAAGATATTCAGCAACAGAATGAGGTAGGTTTCAAGCTTTACTACAATCATAAATTATGTCTACATTAAGTAAGACATAGAAACTATTTATTTTTCTCTGATTACATCTTCCATTTCTAACTATGAACACAGGTGGGGCAACTAGAAAAGAGGATTAATGCCCTGAGCTGTTCACTAGCTGCTTCCTTTAGCCAAAGGTACAGGGCTTGAGTCTTTACACCTCTCTTTGCTGTGTGTTACTGGTTATGTCAATTAATCAGACAGGGTTCCTTGGTCGGGTTCTATTTAAATGATCAAAGACGCATTCTTTCAAATGCGTCTTGATCGAACTTGAAAGCACGAAATGGCAAAATAGCGAAACAGCATATAAGCAAATTCTTTCCTTGGGAAAGAAATCACTTGACCGCTTCCATTACTTTACTGTTTCATGACAGCAGTGCGATCTGGGAGTTGATATATTTACGTAGGGGGGGCACCGCACCCCGCATCGGTGGGGGGGTGAAGCCCCCCACTTTATGTAATGTTTTTAATTTTTTTGTGTGTGTGTGGAACAGCGATTTTTTTTCCCTTGGAAAAAATTGATTGCTGTTCTAAGCATTTGCAATTGTAAGCTTTCACTTACATGGGTTCGATAAAACATCGTTCACTTTTTTAAGCATTTGATGACTTAACATAGACCCTCCTAGGTCATCCCTAAAGAGGGATGCATGCCCAATGGGCTAAAAAGTTGACAAATATATATAAAACATTTTTGTCTTGCAGTTAGCACAGTGGATTAAAGCTACGAGCTGTTAATAAGATGCTTTTGTAGTGCAGGTTTTTATTTCCTCAGCCTTCATTTGCCTTTTGTGTGGTTGTGTCTTAACTAGATTGTTCTCTGGGGCAATTGGGAAATTGGGTTAAGATAATCAAATGGTTTCCTAGATTGCATACCTAATAGCAGCATATGAGACTATGAAATTATATATGATATGAGCAGCTGCATAGTCCAGAACTCTAAGCAATCCATAAGTCAGCCCAAATGCCATGCTGCAGTACCACATCACTAGGATGAGCCCTGGGACATAGTCAGAAGTTCCTCAACAACATCCGTAAATCACAAAACTGTGAATTGTGGAAAGTGTTTCATAGGGAATCAGAAACCTTTTGGTAATCTGATACTACCTGATCAGGAAAAAGGTGCTGAAGTGTGCAGAAATGGAATGGAAAGTGATGTTTGCACACCAAAAACATTGCTGCACAACAAATTCATCATGTCCTCTACATATAATTAAGTATGCTGAAAAAACATAATTTAACACAGCTGTATATTTTATTGCTGTGCCATGAACACAAATTCTGCACAATAACCATACATGCTACTGCATCTACACAAGTGACGACACAATAATTCATTAATCAAATTAACACAAGTAGCTTCCCTCATTTAAGTATATGATAATTCGCTGTATTCTGCAGCTATGCCCACTGTACCCAAAATATGTCAATCGCACTTCACCACAACTGTGAACCACAGCAGGATGTGACATTGCACCCATAACAGCACAGTATTACTGATACATCAGTAAACTTGCTGCTGCATACTAGGCTGCTTGTTCTATGCTTATATGTCATCACTGTTTAGTTAGAAGCATCCTCTGTGCTGTGCTAACAAGAGTACACTACTTCAGCTTCAATATGGTACTGCATCGAACAATGAAAGGTCTAGGATGGTACCCAATTTGCAGTCATACAGTCAGGTACATACATGTCAGAACAGTAGCGTGAGCTGCTATAAGGACTCACACTCCTATTGAACAAAATACTAGACACACTGCACAATTCTCTTGTACAGGACTGCACACAATGTTAATGAATTCAGCGGCCCATTAACCACAGAGGTTGACAACAGTAATAAAGTATCCTTCAATTACATCTAAAAACTGAAAGGAAAAATTGTGAATGTAACATGTTGTCTAGAAACAATCAAGTGATTACCCAACTATAGAACACAGGGAATGCATTTGCAAAAAAAATTGCAAGCTTTACAATAAGCAAAGATGCATGTCTAAGTGCGACAGAGAAAAGCACAGCCATCTCTTATGTGAATATAGATATGATGACTGCTTCCAAAATTAAAATTCAAACTTCAGGTTTCATAGAACTAGACAAAATACCTGGTTTGTTCTTATCCAGAATTAAGGACACTTTAACCAGACCCCTATAATTCATGTTAAGCACAATGCTAGCATGTGGCCAAGTCCCTGATCTAGGATGACATGCTGCATGCTAACAATATACAAAGAAGGAGGGGTTGCATCAGCACCAAATAACTTTATTCCTGTTAGTCTATCTAGTATTCTGTGCAGTGGTGGATTAAGTCTACCTTTGACCCTGGGCCATTTTCAAACCAGGGCCCCCCAAACATATTTTTGACCGTACATAAATGCATGTTTATTTGGATCCATCTTTCTGGCTACTTTAAATTATATTTCTTGTTTTATACAGCAAGATTTATTACAGTGTGTGTTTTAAATTTGCAGTTTTTAAAATTTTTTCTACTAAGCAACAAAATGTATTAACCAATATTGGCAAAAGTAACAATTACAGAACATTTCAACCATAAAAGGCCACTCAAGGGGCTGTCATTATAATTCACTATTAGCTGCACTCATCACTCATGGCCATTTTATTGACTGTGTAAATGGGTCTATATTAGGTCACCCAGCGAACACCTATTTAGCAACCCATAATCAGCAAAACTTGCTTCAGCAATTCACCAAATTCACTAAGGGAAATGAAATAGTTGCCTGAAGCACAATGGACAACTACAGAACTTTGCCCTTTTCTCCACTGTAATGTGATCTTGGAGTTGGTATATATAATTGGGGGGGGGGGCAAAACCCCCCACTTGGGTGGGTTCGGATTAACTAAAAGTTGGTCTGTTGTGCTTCGGACAACTATTTTGTTGCCCTTAGTAAACTCAGTGAATTACTGATGCAATTTATGCTGATTATGGGTCACTGAATAGGTGTTCACCGGAATACCATTTCGTCGAACTAATATAGAACCGTGTAAACATTACATGTCTGATTGGAATAAACATGCCCACAGTGAAGTATTCAAACTTGCTTTATGTAAATACACAGTAGTTATGCAAAGATTGACTTATGACTTTTTAACTTTATCAACTCTGCAGAGTCAGTCATTTATATCCACAGACATCCCCCAGACCCAACAATTATATCTACATTGCCTACCACATCTTTCTCGGATGACTGTGTCAAAAAATGAATATAAGTAATAATGACCAAAGTAACATGTTTCAAATTTGTCCCAGTCCACTTCAATAAACACATCACACCGAATGACATTTGACGACCTTTATTAGACTTCCATTTGTCCCAGTCCACTTCAATAAACACATCACACCAAATGACATTTGACGACCTTTATTAGACTTCCATAAACATAACTTTGTTAACCAATATTTATTAATTACAACTGGAGCATAGTATAGCTGGTTTTAATTACAGCATAAAACATCCATGTAATGCTAATCAGAACAGCATGACCTTGGTCATCCTGACCCAGTAAGCAGTGTCCATACCTCCACTCACTTACTTATGAAGCAGGGTCCCACCACTCACTTCATTTACCATTTATTTCATTACACATCCAACCAAATAGGCAGCGGCCTTACCTCCGCTTGCTTATTTTCCTTATCAAGCAATCTCCAACTGCTCACTTTCCTTTCCTAGCTCATTGAAATGAATATTTAGCATCAGATGCGGAACAGAAGAGGGCAAGTCTATCCTTCTTCTCTGCCCAGCAGGCTAACAAGGCTGTTCCCCCTCCTTCATAGCCAGACTTCCAGCAAAAACTTCCAATGTACCTAACCTTACAGAAAACAAACTGAAGCCAAATCATCATTCGGTGTACCTCATCCTCTATGAACCAAACTGGATCCCTATCGTCACTATCCCAAAGCTTTTTCACATAACTACCTGAAGCAACCAGCTGCCTAATTCAATTAAATTAAACCAAATGATCCCTCACCAATGTCAAAACAAAACCCATACCTTTGTAAGACCTCTGTAAATCAAACATGTCCTCACTTATCCTAACCACCCACAACAGTTCTGAAATATATTCCCAGGACATTACCTGATAAATTTGCCACCAAAATACCAAAACCAAAGCCATCCAAAACAATTCAAGCCCAGCTGCATGCCATCTTGCTTAACTGCAGACTCCTTTTTCCACCCAAAGAATATGAAATGACCCACAATGGTTATTTACCACAAAAACACCAAACCCAAAGCCATCAGAAACAATTCAAGCCCAGCTTAAATGCTGCCTCTTTTTTCCATCTAAAGAATATGAAATGACCCACAATGGCTTTTCTTTTTGCACAGATCAGTTTAGTAACTTGAACACTGCACCCTCTATTACAGGGCAAAAATCCAATGGCCAACATGGCATTTTTTTGACAAATGTACCACCCTGTTAATGGAATCTGATGTATGCATAAAGCCAAAACATCCATAAAGGCACAGCCCCCCAGATTGTAACCCCATGGACCTCCATTTACCAACTCCAGTTTGTACAACAAAACTTGTCATTAACCATAATCCACCAGTCTTCACATCATCAAACCTACCCCAACCCTTCAAAATATATGACTCACCAACTGACCTGCCTTACCTTGTTCCCAAGCATAAACACAATTTAAGAAAATCGTGCACTGCCCTATCATATACCTACCTATCCAAACCTCACCTGACAAAGCCAAGGGCTCATACCACTGCCCTATTGTCCAAAGGAAAATTAACCAGTTTCCACAAACTCAACTAACCTTCAACATCAGACAACTGAAACTTCACATATTAACATCCCTCCTCCCAACATCCTTCCATCATGTACAGGCCACCAAGTAATGATACTGCCAACATATCTGCCTAGCCTTGCCACGGGACCACAGAAACTCAACTACCATGCCCACAATGTGCATCCCAATCGCATATTCTTATGACTCTATCACACCTTTGAACATCCCCGAAGTCATCATAAACAATCCCCAAACCTACTTTACTCTGCCTCTCACATACCTCATTCTCACTCATCCCCATGGTTCTCACCAACCACACTGACTCTGATGTCCCTTAATAGCCCCTAATAATGTAATATTTCCTGCAACCTCCTTATGCACCATTCCAGTTGCAGGAGCATCCACCTCAGCAGAATCCACCCCATAGCCAATCCACTTCCATTCAGCCATCAATGGATGCCCACTCTGCACTTCTCCATCTGCAACCTCTTCACTGATGGCCCCTCTGTGCTTCATCTGCAAAAGAAAAAAAGCTGTAATTATCTGCACACACACAATCAGAACTTCATAGTGACACTAGGTGCTGCCCAGGGCATACCTTAATCATCAACAGTACACAAAAGCCTATTCTATAAATGAAACACCACTTCTTAACCATTCTATGAGCTTCCTAGTTTTTTTGAGCCATAGCAAGTGTTCCTTTGTCTACCCTTTCCCCACAAGCATCAGTGCTCCTCATCTTGACAATGAACGTCGAAACAATAAAGGTAAAAAAAATTTAAACCATCCCATACTTCTGCCCATACTGTAGTTTATGGAACCTGCAGTGGCATCCATTTTAAAGAGGGAAAGTTTTAACAGACATTACCCCTATAACATTAACCAACTTGCAAGAGGTTTCAGATGAGGGTCCACAAAGTAGAGGAGTGGAGCTGCAACCATCCTCGCCATCCCCTTGTTCTCAGTAGGAACACAGGACAAATCCCCTTCTATCACATCCATTTAAGTACTCAATTCACTGGCTAAATGAGCCATACTCCGCACTATGTGCCGAAGACGCACATACTGCAAACCTCCCTGGAAACAAATTGCTGCAAGATGGCACAACCAACCTGGGCTATGCCTCTGTGGGTGAATGAATCCAAGCACACTAACAAATTCCATGAAATGTATACACCTTACGCTACCTGCCATATCTGGGAACCATACCTCTCCACTTACTGCAAGAAATCTAGACAAGGCCTGATAAAATGAGGGGACGAAAGCCCCAAAATAGAGACAGATTTTAAATGTTGTTGTTACAAACTTGGAAAGTTGCTAGAGTAATAGGGTGTGTAAATCTGAACATTCTGCAAAATCTGGGCAGTTGAGAGGTATGCTGGGAACTCGAGAGCAAGAACCCTCCACAGTCAAAAACAGCCAACCTAATGAGATATGATCTGGTCATTCTGCCTCAGCTGAACAGACGTAGTGTCCTTATACTGCAAATAGCAATAAAAGTGCATGCTAGCTATACATCAAAACCTCCTGGAACAAATTATCTGGATACGTAAAGGAAAGTGGGAGAAAGTCTCAAACGTAGGGATTCTTTTTTTTTTGGTAACTGAAAAGCTGACAGATAACTGGCATTGCATTGAGTTTTCAGAAGGGTTCTGCCCATACCCTACAAACTATTAAGTAAATATGCCAAAAATGGCAGATTTCAAAAGATGACATGTAGCAAATGACCGTCCCCTTCCCTAACCAGTCGTTCAAACCTCCCAACCTGCAGTTATCACACTTCCGCTTATGAATGAAGGGCAACTGTTCCGTTGAACAGCTTACAACCCGCTGAGAAGAAAAGTAGGTCTGTCAAAACTCCTGTTATCCCAACATTACAGTAGCCATACCCCTAAACCTCTAAAAGTAAGAAGTAATAAGACCATAAATAAAAGTGGGACAAGGCTCAAAGCGGGACGATTTTAAATATACTGCTCGTTGATCAAATAACGGGTTTTGCATTCTCAGGAATTTTCTGAATGGTATAAATCTGAAAATGTGCTGCATTAAAATGGTGTGCTGATTATATTGTCACAAAATTTCCTTAACTAGATCAGCTATGCAATAGGGAATGGCTGTCAAAAAGCAAGCACAGATTCATAGTTAGTAACTGAGCATGCAATCTCACAGAACATTAAGGAGTTTTGCTCAGATTCCCAGTTTCCTCAAAGCACTTTTTGGTAAAGTGACTTCCCAAGGTCACACAATACATAAATGAAAGTGGAAATAATTAAATTGTGCAACCCTGGCACACGAAGCAACACATTAACAGGTCAGAGCTTTAGATCTCTGCACTTACTAACCCACAGTGTAACAGTTTTGAAGTAAATGCAAAAATCCTTTATAATTCAATGTTGTAGAGAATCTGCATCATAGTAATATGAAACAATAATTGCACAATGGATGCTATAGATTAGAAAGTTCTAATCTTCACTCCAAATAATGCAAAATGCATGACCTGAAAAATGTAAATCTCTTCATAGTTGCTGGAGGTGTCAAAGAAGGTACTGCAAAAATATATCATTAAAATGGATCAGGTTTAGACTAAGTTGTACAATACAGGCCCCTTAATGATTTAAATAATTTTCAGTGCAATGAATAAAGCAAAACAATTAAAGAAAATTCAGATGCTGCAGCAGCTTTTGTTCAACAATCCACAAATCATAAAAAAATCAGAAATATTACTGCACACAACATACTGTTTGATTTTTTTCAGGGTGGGTGATATGCTCACATTATAACTATATCTCATTTTTGACCTCTCCTGTCGTTCCTGTCATCAGGAATAGTTATTCCCTCTGACTTCACTCAGTACATGTCTGACCTACCTGAATGGCAGATAATGTCATATTGTTGCACAATACACCTCCAGAGTCAACATAGTTAGATCATGGTTAAATGTGACCCTATACAAGTTAATGAACTAGACACCTACCAACCACACCAGCATATAATTATTAAACTGTCTCTCCCCAGTTACCATAAAACACTGTTCAACCCTGTCAGAGGGCATACTATTTTCTTCTTTACCTTTACAATTATCACAGAAATTTGGATTTCATGTAAAACTTTTTTTTCAAATTTTGCAGCAAGAATAATGACAGACATTTTCTAAACAAAAACACTATCACATTTAAAACAGCATGAAAAGCAATAAATGTGTCTTCCCTTGAAAATCACATTTAGTGAAAATGTATCTGGCAAATGATTAAACTATATGTGCTAGAATTCATAATCAAATAGCATATATTGCTGTACTAATTAGTGGCTAGATAATAGGTAGAGAAATTCAAAAGACAAATGTGTAATAAATTTCCTAACAGCTTAGGACAGCCCACTGATCATAAGTATCCCTTTCCAGGAGCAGCTCAGGAGTATTGCCTGATGAAGTCAGTGTCACACAGAAGATAAATGAAGGCTGAAAAATCAAGTCTTGCACTCCAGGAAGCAGCTGTTTAGCAACTCATAGCCTTACTCAACTGCACTAAGTGCTAGACAAACTGTTGTAGCCCAAAAAGT
Source organism: Protopterus annectens (assembly GCF_019279795.1). Taxonomy (NCBI): domain Eukaryota; kingdom Metazoa; phylum Chordata; order Ceratodontiformes; family Protopteridae; genus Protopterus; species Protopterus annectens. The sequence continues at coordinate 1,394,976,606 of NC_056725.1, forward strand.
GAATTTCACACTTAGTCTGCAAAAATTAAGTTTACTTAAAAATGTATTCATAGTTAAAATTTTAACTTTAAACTCAAACGTCGTGCTGTCTTATGTATTCACAGCTTAATAATAATAAACATACTGTCAGCATAACAAGGATCATATGATCATGCTCCAGTTTATTACATTCAGTTTCCTTCCTTTACACCGTATCTACTCTGGTTCATAGGTAATTACAAGGTTTGCAGTCTAGGAAACCATTGAGTTGTGTAGCCCAAATTTCCAGTGGTCTCAAAGCATTGTCTGGTTAGGTGACTTGCTCAAGGCTGTACAGTAAGCAAATGAGAGCTGAAGGAATCAAACTCTGTATAACAGGAATGACAGTTCACAGGCTTAAACATCTGCACAAAGTATCAAAGTAAAGCAAAAAAAAAAGGGGTAAGATTTCAAACCCCATACCTTTGAAGCAAAAAAACAGCAACATTAACCCATTGCAATAATTTTATAAATTACAAGTGGAATAGTGACATGAAGAAACCAAATATTTATACAGATGTAACAATCAACTACAGCTTGCTCAAAGTCAGACAGTGGGGAAATACAGGTGAAAGGGTTCAAAACCTGCACCATTGACTACAGGAAGCAGTGCATTAATATCACACAGAACTCTTAAGTGGCATCAATGACTGACTGCTCAGTGACTTTTAATCTTTGGTGATCTGTCATAAAACTAAGACACATGAATATTTGGCAGTTATTGAAGAAGATTAAGTCTTGAAGCTGTTAATGGGCTCCTTTCTATAGTCAAAGGTTTGATTCTTTCTGCCTCCATTGCCTACTGAGTGAGTCATTTAATCTGGCAGTGTACTCTTCTCAAGCTATAAATACAAATAACTAGGGCATTTTACATATACACACACATGCCCCCCCCCACACACACACACACACACACACACACTTACTTCTAAAATAGAGGATTACACAACTGCACATTCAGAACTGGTAGTTCTTTTGCTCTATTCTGCAGTTGTAAATTTCTCTGCAGGCTGAAGCAAGCAGCGATTCGACTTCACAGTACCTCTGATTCTCTCTCCAAGCTTCTCCTACTCTGTTGGCAGTACTTCCTGTACTGTGCTGCTGCTTCCTGGTAAAGAGACAAAGAAAGAGAGAGAGGCTTTTATGGTCTTCTTATAGGCATTGGCTAGTCATTCACCTGAACACAGTAACCAAGTTCGAGCAAGGCTAGTGTAGCAGGCATGGGGAGGGAATAGAAGGGGCTGGAAATGCAGGTTACAGTTTCAGACAGTGATCAGGATGTGGATTTAAGTTTAGGGAGGTGGTGCTTTACGTTTAGTGAGTGGGAGGGAAGTTAGTTTTGGAGTTGAAATGGAGTTTTAGTGCTACAGAGTGATCAGGGGCTTTAGAGACGGGGAGGTGAAGTTTCAAGTTTAGGCAGTGTTCAGGAACATTAGGGTTAGGGAAGGGAGCGCTATGGTTATTATTAGGGACCATGTGGGAGTTTTACAGTTAGAGTTAGGGTTCTGCTAGGGTTATGCAGTTCAATATAGGAGTGCTTGATAATTCACTAGGATCGGGCTAGTGGAATTTTGGACACTTGCCATTTAGACCAAATGGGAGAGTACATGTGTTTCAAGTTGCTAGCTTGCAATCACTTGTTGTAGACACACACATATATACATAAATATTAATCTATATGGGTCTGCTTTAAAGATCAGCTTTTAGAAATGTCAAACATCATATAGTCAAGACCATACAATTAATGTTTTGAAACATTGAACTGTTTGTACTGAGATCACAGTACAGGGGGATCAGGGAATTCGCCCTTTTCCCCAGTGTAGTGCAGCCTCGGAGTTGGTATATATCATTAGCAGGGGGTGCTAGGGGTGCAGGAAGTCTTGCTCCATGCAGAACACTCTTACTGGTGTTAGTTTGTTTTTCACCTTTTTAGAACTTCAGTCCCAATAGTCTTGACAAAATGAAGTTCAATGTTCTGAAAAGTGGATCATCTGAATAAGATCCATATATATATATATATATAGAACCTAGTACCAAAGAAATGTACTTTTCCAGCCTTAAAGGGACAGTCCCAGAGATTTCTTTAAGTGGTGCTTACAGGAAGTTTCAATGGTCTTAGTCAAATTTCATTCCAAATTGTAGTTGCACTCACAACAGCTCTCACCAAGTCATTCGTTAGTTCCACCTGTGATTGTTATGCTCAAACAAAAGTAGCCTTTCAGAAATGTTATTACCTTGCAGGAAAGCATATGAGCAATGCAAAACTAAAACGTTAGTTAACAGATTTTTCTGTTCATTTAATTTCATATTTTATTTTGTGTGGATTTCTAGCCGTGGTGGTGCAGCGGTAGCATTGTCGCCTCACAGCAAGAGGTTCTCCCATTCGATTCTCGGCTGGAGCGCCTTCTGTGTGGAGTCTGCATGTCCTCCCCGCAGTCAAGTTGCATTCGAAGGACATGTGTGAATGGGTATGCCTTCGTTGAAGGTCGGGCATCGGGCTGGCACCTCGGCACTGTAAAAATCTACTGCCAATCATTAGCGGACCAAAATTCCACTGTGGCGATCCCTAACTGGGAAAAGCTAAAATAAGAACAGAAGAACAATTTTGTGTGGATTTCTGAATGCTAGCTAAGTGCTATGATGTCATGAATGGCTGCCACTTGCTCTGTAGAAAGCATTAGAATGATTCAAGTTTCGAGCAGTCGTAGAAGCAGTCTTCTTTTTTTTTTCATGTTTTATTTTTTGATCTCTGATACTAGCCCAGTGTAATGGTTTTCTGTCCTGCTGTAAAATAAACATGTGACGCAAGCAATAGAATCGTTTAAAGAAAGAAGTCCAAAAGTTGCTGTCACATTGGGGGTTGTACAGTACGGCAACCTGTGACAGTTTTACATACTAATTCTGAGATTGCTTTACAAAAGGGGAATACATCAAGAGACTGCTAAGAATTAGTATGAATTCACTAAACTGTACTGTTTTGACTATATTGCTTGTAGTTATGCTATGCAGAATAAATAAAGGAAATAAAGATCTGCACAATTACGATAAGCTTTTTGACAAGTTCATAAAAAGTAAACAGTCTTGCATGACCACCCCCACAATAAACACACACAAAAATGTAATAACCTTATTGTTTCCCAATGATAGGGGAATGAAACTTTGACAAGATCTGAATATTGTTAATAGTGTTCACCAGAGGGAATGAAAACAGGGCTGCATAAAGTAAACTGAAACCAGGAGTAGAGCTGATGATGTGGTTTATGGGTGGTGACAACTGCGAGGTATCAGCTCAAGTTTCTTTAGGTCAAAATTTTAGACTCTGGAATTATCCCTTTAAGGGTAGTATATACTTTGCGAATTACGAAAATGGTGCCATTGTCACAACTTCTTATGTAAGATCCATGTCAAAGATCACTTTACACTCTTATTAGAAAAAAAAAGATTCAAGCTGGAATGGCTTGTTTAAATCATGATTTACTAAGTTAAAACAAGAGGTGAGTGCTTTTGCCCTTGTCAGAGCTTCATTAGATATAAGTTATGCTCAGCAATAACAAGTAATATGTATTTTTTATATTGTTTTATTTTCCATATAATAGTCATGTAAATTACAACAAAGGCTTTACTCTTTTTATATATGTGTGTGTGTGTGTGTGTGTGTGTGTGTGTGTGTGTGTGTGTGTGTGTGTGTGTGTATAGTGCCAAATATGAATATGTAAATGTATGCATGTATGTATGTATAGTTATGCATATTGCAGTAATGAAACTGGCAAAATAATGACATTGTTTTGCCATAGCTGAGATCACAACCTTGTATAAACTACCTAAGTAAATGTTACTTCAATGGCATGAAAAAAATAATATCTTCAGTATTACAATGCAACTCTCATTTGTAACATATTTATAAAGCAATTGTCATTCATTGGCTCAAACAAAGATTTTTGCCAATTTAAAATATGTTTACAATGCCAGACTGAAGTTTCTGGAAAATGTTTTTCCTTTTCTTTTCAAAATCAAAGATGCCAGCAGTTGCATTCTTTTCTGCAAAGTGACATTACTTCATCTGTGGTACAATTTTGTGAGATATATAGTACAATATTAAAGTTCCTCATCAAAAATCTAAACTAAGGCACAAGATATTTATCCATACTAAGCACAGCTGTTTTCTTCAGTTAACATATTGCTAAGTTAAATATGAATTTGAATTTCATCATTTTCTGTGATATCCATATTAGTCATTGTTTGGTAATCATGTTGCTGAAATTATCTAAAATAGCCCTTTCAAGTCCATGTTAAGCCATGAGTTAAGCCTCACTGTTACTCATTAGATATAGTACAAATGGCAGAATATGAGAATGACTTCTTTATAAGAGTGACAATGTTAGAAATAATTACTCTGCAATGAGCAGACATGTGTCAGGCAATAAAATCAATAATTGCATCTAAATTAGAAATCAAAAGGTTAAGAGTCAGTTTAATCCATCTACATGGTTATTTATGTGCACTAGAGAAAAAAATATTGAAAACTACAGGCATGCTTTGTTTTCCTTTGGTTTCATTTAATAAATCTGCAAAGTAAATACAAGCCTCTTTATATTTTTTGCAGAAGTGTATCAATTTTATTTGTCAGCAGGTGTTACTGGGATATACACATGATACATTATGTGCCAGCTAGCTACAAATCATTTAAAATAAGTCTGAATAAGACTCCCACAGATAAATTGTTTTCTGTATTTATTACAAGCATGCTGTGAATAAATATCATGCAGATCCCTTACTTAACTGAGGTTTGCAAGAACGTCTGCAGCATTTCAAAGCATAAATATCAGCTTCTGCCAAAGTAAACCTGAGATGATTGCTGCATATTGTTCCATTTTATCTTCCAAAAGTATTACAGATGAAACCTTTTATTGATGAAAGTGATTAGGTATTACATTGTTTGACATGCCATCTGCAGTCTGAATTTTTAGTGTCAGAACAAGGTATGGTAGTATTTTGTTAGCACAAGATAGTCTAGCACATCAATGACCTGCAAAGCACTGATTTACAAGAAGTAAATTAGTAAAATAAAGTTGGACATTTGCACTCTTTTACATATTAAAACCCAGGTAATTTGAGATGAACAATCAGGATGTCCCTAAAAGAATATAAACCTGAGTTATTCTTCAGGCTGAACAGGAGACAGTTCTAAGCAGTCATATAGCCTAGTGTGCGAGGGCATCATTTATAAAACCATATTAGAGTCCAGCTCTGTTAAGATCTTGTTCTGTGTTTTCAGTCCAAAATATGTCAGTCAGTGTATTCATAGAAAGCCTTGTCAGTACCTACAAGGATAACAGACGTCTGCAAAAATGTGTAAGCATCTTAACTGTGGACAAAATGTATAATATAGGTTAAGCAAGCTGGTTACAACAAGGTCAAGTCTTTGGATGTGGAACATGTTTAAAAAAAAAACAAAATTTGTTGGATATCTCCTAGCTAACATGGGACAAGCAAAACAAATGCAGGGAAGATCAGTTGTAGATTTATCACAACCTGACAGTAGGCAGTTCTGTAAATGGTGTAAGCAAATCATCTATGAATGTATGCAAGTGTGAAAGAAATGTTGTCTATTAGTTTTGAAGGGAAATCTGTCTGTCACATAGATCTTATGTAAATTTTAATATCTTGAAGTTTCCAAAGTTCTAGGGGAACAAAATATATCATATTATTTTTTCTTGGGAAATAGTACTCGTGCTTTCATGCCAAAATTTATTGTAAACACAGCTGAGAAATATGTTAAATATGTAGAAGACAAGAATGAGATATACTATATAGTGGTGCTGCACTTGGTGATGCACTGTGCTATGGTACTGCACTTGGTGATACACTGCTCAAGTGGTACTATACTTGGTGATACACTGTACTATGGGAACTACACTTGGTGATACACTGCACTGTGGTACTGCACTTGGTGATATAATGCTCAGTGGTGCTATATGTGGTGATACACTGCACAGTGGTACTACACTTGGTGACAGACTGCACAGTAGTACTGCACTTGATGATACACTGCTCAGTGGTACTACACTTGGTGATACACTGTGCTGTGGGAACTACACTTTGTGATACACTGCACTGTGGTACTGCACTTGGTGATACACTGCACAGTGGTACTGCACTTGGTGACACACTGCACAGTGGTGCTGAACTTGGTGATGCACTGCACAGTGGTACTGCACTTGGTGATACACTGTGCTATGGTACTGCACTTGGTGATAAACTGCACAGTGGTACTGCACTTGGTGATACACTGCACAGTGGTGCTGTACTTGGTGATGCACTGCACAGTGGTACTGCACTTAGTGGTACACTGCACAGTGGTACCGTACTTGGTGATACACTGTGCTGTGGGAGCAACACTTGGTAATACACTGCACTGTGGTACTGCACTTGGTGATACACTGTACACTTGTACTGCACTTGGTAATACTCTGTGCTGTGAGAACTACACTTGGTGATACACTGCACTATGATGCTGCACTTGGTGATAAACTGTACTGTGGTACTGCACTTGATGATACACTGCACCATGGTACTGCACTTGGTAATACAGTGCATAGTGGTTCAGCACTTAGTGATACACTGGGCAATGGTACTGCACTTGGTGTTGTGGGAACTACACTTGGTGATACACCACACAGTGGTACTCCACTTGGTGATACACTGCACAGTGGTACTGCACTTGGTGATACACTGGGTCTATATCAGAACATTGAATGATTAAAATTGCAAACACTCTAAAGAGCCAAAATGCCAGACCGCGAAGTGCTTTTTTTGAGATTGCAGTACAGTGAAAACTGGAATATGTGCCCTTTCCTCACAGTAGTGTGATCTCGGAGTTGTAATATATACATATATATATATATATATATATATATATATATATAGGGTCTATATTAGATGAACAAATGCTTAAAATGTTGAGTATGACAGGCTCGACAGCTTTTAAGTGAAAGTTCGTCTAAGCAAAACCGCATAATGTTGAAAAAAAGAGTTTTGAAAACTTATAGTTGGCCAGTCATCAGGAAGCCAACAGCTGAAGGCTAAAATGTACTGAATGCCATTAAACCCCCCCCCCAAAAAAAAAAAACAAATCAACAAAATAAAGTGGGGGGCTTCGCCCACCACACCCCCCCACAACCACCCTACTTAAATATACCAACTCCGAGATCACACCACAGTGGAGGACTGTCTTAACATTACACAGGGTGAATGATGAGACTGCACCACAGTGGAGGACTGTAAGAACAGCTAGACAAGGTGAACGTTCTGACGTCAGCCGTTGGCTACCTGACTACTGGCCAACTATAACTTTTTGAAACTCCTTGTTTTGACATTCTAAGGTTTTGCTTAGAAGAGTGTTCACTTAAAAGCTGCTGAGCATGCTGTACTCAACATTTTAAGCATTCATTCATCTAATAGGGAACCTATATTTAGTGGGAGGTGGGGGTACAGCCCCTCGCAATAATGAGTTCGAGGTCTGGCATTTTCACTCTTTAGAGTGTTCGCAATTTTAATCATTTGATGTTCTGATATAGACCCGATACACTGTGCTGTGAGAACTACACTTGGTGATACACTGCACTGTGGTACTGCACTTGGTGATACACTGTGCTGTGAGAACTATACTTGGTGATACACTCCAGTGTGGTACGGCACTCAGTGATACACTGTGCATTGGTACTGCACTTGGTGCTGAGGAAACTACGCTTGGTGATACACCACACAGTGGTACTGCATATGGGTTCATTGGCTCATAGAATGTTACTAGGCTAATGGCCCTAGAGCCCTCATAAGCCTAGCCATATTTATCCTGAGTTGCCCTAATTGTTAGTGGTTAGGTGAATGAAGTTTGCAGAGGTAAGGGACTACGGCAGCTAATACTGACTTCCTATGTCCAGAAGAGACACAATTACCACCACAGGAGTAAATTTGCAGTCACCCATCCACTGATCCAGACTACACTTGAAAAAAGTCAGGGAGGGCCTCTGTTTCACATGAATTGGAAGCTTGTTCCAGAGAAGTGGCAGTCTCTGGGAGATGTAACTATCTCTACAGCATGACCTGTTAGTGTCAGAGGTTAGGTTAAGATCCCTGGAGTGAGTGACCCTTGTGCAGTTTAATTTATGAATGTGTAGCATTTCCATCAGGGCCAGGTCAGAGACTGCCCTGTAAGCCAGGCACAGGTCAACCTTTAGCAACCTGCAGAAGACAGAATACAGAGACAAGCCTTTCAGTATTTCTGCATAAGACTTGTTTTGTGTACCTTGTAATTTCTTGGTGAGAAGCCTCTGTGGTCTCTCCAACTGTTGCAGGCATCTGGTGAGGTACATGCAAAAGGGAGCCTTGCATTCAATTATTGTTCTGATGTGGACTGAGTATAAAGGAATTATAACATCCTTACATCTATATTTTATTTATTTATTTACTTATTTACATTTGTTAACTGGGCAATGTCCGAATGGGCCAGTAGCCCATTTTCAGTTGAGACCCAGGGAGAAAATCTCCAATAACAAAAAAAAATTATAACAAGAGGAAATGTATGCTAAACTAAAAACCACTAACATAGTTATTTAAGTAAGCAAACATAGAGCATTACATAAGAACAGAGGTACTGAGTAACTGAGTAGTCAAAATATTGGTTAGATAGCAAAACAAACATAGAGCATAATAAAAACAGAGATATTGGCGTCACTGAGAAATCAAATATCTGTCAGATAGGAAAAAACTAAAATCAGATAACAAACCAAAAAACAGTTTGAAAAACATTGGAGGTAGGAGTAAGGTTAAAGGTGCTGGAAATGGTTGTTGAGAAATAGGAAAGAGGAATTATCCAGGAGAATTACAGGGGCAGAGCCAGTTGTTGTTGAGATATTCTTTTAATTGTTTTTAAAAGAAGGCAAGCTTGAATTGTTCTGGATGTCCTGATACCTTTATTTATAAGATGTGCCACATAGAAGAATTTCCTTACTACTGTGGATACGTGGTGATCAAATTTCTGATTGCTTTCAACTGGAGTACCCAGATCACGTACCACTGGGTCTACATTTAGGGGGTGCTGTCTATAATGTAATTAGCAGGGATGCAAGCTTTCCCAAAGGGAATAATAATGCATTTTTTTGCATTTATCTTTAGTCCGTGGCTTTGGCACCTGTTATCTGTCTACGTTAACCCTGTTTCCAGTATATTAACATAATTGGTGGACTCAGTGATTGTTCCCACTTTGCAATCATCAGTGAACTTGGTCAGTCACAGGCCATCCAAGCTTGCCTGGACTTCTGAAAAATAAATTCCAAACACTAAGAGGCCCAGCAAAGAACCCTGTGGTACACCACTGATGGCTAGTCTTTTGCTAGAGGTGAAGTCACCTACTCTGATACTATGTTTCCTGTCGGTAAGCCATTTGGCTACCCATCTGGTAATGTAGAAGTCAATTCCTAACTGGGAGAGTTTCTTTATAATACCTGAGTGGAGGATTGTGTCAAATGCCTTGGCTAGGTCGAAATAGTCAGTATGCACTGTCTTTCCCTTTTCCAGGGACCTGTTGACTTTCTAAAAGAAGTCAACCATGTTTAACAGGCATGATGTGCCTTTAACAAATCTGAAATAGATTGGGCCCAGAGTTTGGAGATTACCTATGTCCTTGTTAATAATATCTTTGCCTTTTTTAATTTTCCAAATCTTTTGGGTTTCTAATACCATGACGGGAATGGACCCCATTCCTAAGTCAAAGTACAGTTAAAGTTCATAAAATTAGTATTGTTTCAATCTTTGATGTTATCCAGAAGTGTTCTTCTCAGCCCCCACAATGTGCCCAGTAATGTCTGCTTCGGCAATTTGTATGGATTTACATGTATCAGTACGACTGTAAATACTCTTTTATAAGACCAGGTGCTCCTACTACTACTGAAACTGTCTGGGGGTCCATCTTCCACATTGCTGTCACTTGTGCCTGCAAATCCTGGTACTTTATGACTTTGTGTCTCTCTATAAATAAGATAATGTAGAAACTGGGTGTAGCAATTTCAGTGATCAATCCTCCTTTTGTCTTCTTTTCATGGACTACTATATCTGGTTTTCTCGCATCTATTTTTTGAACTCTTGGTAAAGGATGATCGGATGTGATATAAACTTCATCATTTTCTATGAGGCTTTGTGGTTCATGTTTCTAGTGTTTTTCAGCTACCTCAGTATTACAATCATACCTCCTTCAGAATGGGGAATACATAGTCTTGGTATGCACTGTTTTTTATAAATCATTTGATGAGCATGAAGCACCCTTCTCATTTTCCTGTCTAACCTATCCAACACCTTTTGGGGCCGGTCAGTCATTCCAACACTGTAAGCTAGGACAGGAAGAGCAAACTGGTTTATAGCTTGGACTTTGTTTCTAGATGTCAACGCTGTTTTCCGTATTAATGTTAGTCTTCTAAAATATTTCTTACTTAGCTTTATTCACATTTATTTGTGTTTTATTGTTGATCCTTCATCAGTTCCCTAATATTTATATACTCCCTCTTGCTCAAGTTCTTTTACATCACATTCTTGTCCCAAACTGATGTTTTCTTGGTGTTGCAGCTTTCCTGCTTTAAAGGTTGCTTTTGCACATTTATCAAGACCAAATGATATTCTTATATTATCTGAAAAAGTTTTGACCACTTGCAGTTCTGCTTTCATCTCCTCATCTGATGAACTATACAGTTAAATCATCTACAAAAGGAAGATGAGAAGCCTTTACACTTTGTTGTTTACTGGGAGCCAAATTGTAGCCATGATGTAATCTGTTAAGCAGGCAACTTAATGGCTTAAGGGCAAGAAAAAAAGAGCAGTGGTGGCAGAGAGTCACCTTGGAATACCCCTTTTTGAAATTTTATCTGTGGAGTAATAATTTGCCCTTTATCATGGCTTAACTCCAAAGTGGTTTGCCACTGAGTCATGGTCGCTGTCATGTAATCAATCAGTGTAGAGTGTATCTTATATATTTTTAAGTATTCTTTTATCCATGAATGTGGGACATTTTCAAATGCTTTTTTGTAGTCTAGCCATGCCATACTTAGATTCTTTCCCTTTTTACAGTTCTCCATTATGGCTTTATTTGACAACAAATTATCCTTTGTTCCATATGACTTTCTTTAATTACCTTTTTGTTCTATTGCCATGAGTGAGTTTTCTGGTAAATGACTATAAACTCTGTCGGCATCAATTCCAGTGTATAATGTATACATCATCAGAAGGCACATTATTGGTCTATAGTTTTTCGGATAGTTTTCAGGTTCACTCTTAAGTTGGAGTATTGTTTTTCCTGTTGATGACCAGGCTAGTGTCTGTTTGGGGTGCTGATATAAATAGTTCTTATTCATGGCTAAATCTTCATGTAAAAATGCCAAAACTTTTAGCCAGAAGTTAGTTACTGCATCTGGGCCTGGGGTTTTCCAATTAGGAGCTTTTTTTAACATTGTTTCAATCAATCTGGCTGTTACTTTATCCTATTTCATATCCTGTACATTTGAACTTCTTATTCTTTCTTTTACTTCTGTTTAGCATCTTTGTTATGTTTCAGAAGATCTGCATAGATATTTCTCCAAAATATATCTATGTCTTCTTTTTTGGTGGTGTTTCAGTTCCTTTTGCATTGTTTCCCAGTTCTCTATAAAACTTTTTTGGGTCAGCAATAAATTGCTTATTTTGTACTTTTCCTTTATATTTATTTGCATATCTTCTATGTCTTTTTGCCTGTGCTGATATTTTTAGTTTATTATTTGCGATAGTGCATGATAGATCCTGATCTGTTTTGATACTGCGCATTGCTTTTATCACATCTATGTTTCTGAGTATTTTAGTTGATCTGTTCCTTCTTCTGTGCTCTTCTAACAGTGACACTTCTTGTCTTAATTGTATAGTTTTCTCTATTCAATACTTCCATGATGGCATTCAATTTCTCCTCTTCCTTTCCCTTACTACCCTGTGTTTTTGTGGTAAGACTTTATCTGTTATTAATGTAGCTGTACAGTAGTATCTCCTGTTTTCTTTTGTTATAGCACATGAATCTCTATGGACAGTCCTAATTACTGTGTTTGTTTGTTTTATCAGACTTCTAACTTTCGGGGTTTTATTGACTTTCTGTAGTCTAATTCTTTCATTGATCTTAATATGTCAGTCCATTTCTATTAAATCAAGCAACTTCTCTTAGATCATTTTCTTCTAAACTGAGGGCACATTCTTTGTTCTCCATTTCCTGCAAACATTCTATGGAAGGTTCGAAAGTATCTTCCTGTGCCGCATTCTTCTCAGTTTCATCCTGTGTCATCCATAGCTCTTTCATATGGGAACTCACTGGCCTATCAATCCACAACATTGACTGTGTCAGAGTTGTCACAGGTTCCTTCTCCCCTTGCTGTGCAACTCCAAACTAAATATTTGTACTGGTTTCCTATGGAAGGCTCCAAAGTATCTTCATATGGCAACTGATCAGATGTTTCTCGCTCCACTGGTTTCTCCTTAATTTGGGGATCCATTGCTCCATCCTGCTATGGTGTTTTCTGAGTTGAATTTTCTACACTAAATCCTTCACTTTGCAGGTACTCAATAACCTCAGTTTCTATTTCTTTAACTTCTCCATTACTAATCCTCTTTTCTATGTTTCCTCTTTGTTTTCTTATTTTTTTGTATTGTAAAACGTTCCATGTCTGGATGCCTTTGCCTGTATTTCTCTTTAAATATCTTTGGTGCTGCTCTTTTTGTATTAATTAGTTTTGCTTTCTCCTTTGCATAAATATTACACCATATTAAATCTCTTTTTCTTTCCCATGTCCATATTTCCTCTTCAGATGTATCCTTTTCCTCCTGTTTTTCCTTACTTTGGGACTCATTCCATCATGCTGTGATGTAACCTGTGTTAGACTTTTTACACTAAATCCTTCACTTTGCAATTATTCCATAACTTCAACTTCTGTTTTTTTTTTAACTTCAGCTTTACTAATCTTCTGTCCTGCATTCCCTCCTTGTGATCTTATTTTTTATTGTGAAATTTTCGATATCTGGATGCCTTTGTCTGTATTTCTCACCGAATATCTTTGGGACAGCCTTTTTTGTGTTGATTACTTTGGCTTTCTCCTTGCATAAATATTGCACCATATCAGATCTCTCTTTCTTTCCGATGTCCATATTTCTTTTTTATACCTTTCAAAAGTCTCTAGATTTTGTTCTTTATATTTTTGCACTTCCTCAGATGCTTCTTTTTCTGACTGAATCAAGGTTTCTTGGCCTATATAACGGTTTTCTTAAATCTGTTGTAGTAATGAACACAATTTTTTATTTGAAGCTTCTGACAGTTTTTCTTGTGGACACATTTCTGTCTGGAAATTTTGGGTTTCTTGCATAAAAGTAACAATACATCATTTCATTCTTATCCTCAGTAGTCCACGCTGTCGTCTTAATGGCTCTTTTTGGCCTATAAGTTGTTGTGATTTTTGTGGACTGCTACTTCCTTCTACAACAGGGGAGTCATCCTCCCCCTGGGCCTGGCCTAGCCCCATTGTAGGAATGTTTCCACATTTTGAGGATTCTTCTACACTGTCATTTTTTCCAGTCCTGGCACCAGTGCACCTATCAGGATAGGGCAATTCTTTATCCTGGGTCTTGTGCACCCAGCTATCCTTTTTATTTTTAACCTACTTCTGTCCATGATATGTGGTAAATAAAATACAGTTAATATATTAGGGTCGCCTTGCTGAGATTTTGTGAAAAACAGGGTCCACTTCATGAAGGCACTCACCAAGACTTGAGGATGAATTCATTTACAGCAATACTACTCTACTTTGCTTACTGACTTATCATCTCTCCATTCGGACCCCATAATGATTCTTTCCATGGCCTTGTAAATGAAGCTAGTCAAGCTTATGGGCCTATAATTCCCAGGGTCAATTGATAGTCCCCCCTTTGTCCAGAGGGATTACTCTTGCTGTTCTCCATTTTGCTGTAACATAGCCAGTCTGCAGGCTGTTGTTAAACAGGGATCCAAGTGGGTCTGCTAGGTCATGTTTTAAGTTGTTTAAAAGACAACCTGGCAAGCTGACTGGTCTCGTTGATGACATGTTTTTGGCTTTGCAGAGCACCAAGACAACTTGCTCTCTTGAGAAAATAGGCTGAGGAATGGTGGCATATATACTTTGGGGGATGCTAGAGGAGTTGGGGGGTGACTTTTGCTACACATCTGGCAGCAAGCCAGTTGAGTATGGGTGGTGCCATCCAAAACCAGTTCAGTGCATAGCTGGGTATTCCCCTTTAGGTTTTGGATACAATTAAAGAATGTCTTGTGATTATCCTCAGTTTGAGAGGCTATTTTTGTTTCATAATTAATTTTGGTGGACTTGACAGATCTCTAATTTGTTTGTTTAAGCTAGACAGGGAGTTCTTTCTCTGCTGAGCCAGTTCCCTCTTGTTATTGGACATTAGTTTCTTTCTCTTGTTATATAGCCTGTTTATATTAGGGCTCCACCAGGGTGGCTTCTTTTTTCAGCAAGACCTGGTTTTAATTTAGTCAGGTGCAGCTGATTCTATACAATTGCTTAAGTGGTTATACAGGGCATTGGTGTACACCCCTGCATAGAAGGTCATGTTATCTGCCTTTAAGTGGGCTTTTAAACTTCTTATACCATCACTTCATAGGAGGAAACTTGTCTTTGAAAAATTCTTAAGCATTTTTGAGCTTGATGAGATATCTGAACTTATAATTGCATTGAACAAGACTTGATTTATGGTCTAATCTTACCAAGGAGGACATCACATGGGGGGGGGTGCAATGCTCTCCCATGTTAGTGAGTACTATGATCAGGACAGTTGAGCCTCTTGTGGGTGTGCTGACTAGCTGTTCCACAGCATTTACACTGACATAGTCCAAGAACCTCTGAACCAGCATGTTTGTGGTCATGTATGTTTCCTAGTCAATGGTAGGATAATTAAAATCACCCATGAGTAAGGTGTTGGGCTGTATGGCAAATGACTCCAGGAACTCCAGGTATGTGGTATGCTTTTCCTGTTTCATGGTGGGGACCTATAGCTAGCTATGATGTGGTAGGGGGCTTTGCCTATAGTTAATTGGATATGGAATAGCTCATGACAGTCATACTCTTTGACCAGTCTCAAGGTGTACTTGTTTTTAATGAAGATGGATACACCTCCTACTTTGGTTCTTTCATGCTCAGTTTATGGTCTGAATATATGGAAGACACTGTAGTCCTGCACAGCCATGGTGCTTTCTGTGGCTTTGAACCATGCCTCAGTGACTGCACAGTTGTCAGCATCTTCCAAAGTGAGGAGTGCTTCCAGGGAGTGCTGTTTCTTGTTTAGACTCCTAGCATTAATCAGCAGTACCTTGAATTTAACTAAAGAGGATTTTGTTATGTTCACAGGTTGGCTATTTTGACACTGCCTAAAAAAGTCACAATAGGGGTGGCTAATGCCTTTGCCAGTATCCAAAATGCTTGAGAATACAGGTGCAGACCATCTCTGTCAAAGCAGCATGGCCTGGTGACCATGTCTTCCCAGGCTGACAGATATCGCATCCCATTGGACTGACACCAGAAGCTAAGCCAATTGTTAAAGTCAATCATTGTTTGTTTATATTGTGGCATCATCCTTGGAGAAGGTAGAATGTTAAGGCTAGGTTTATACCTGCCTGTGACACATAAGCTGAGAGTTCAGTCATGTCTGTCTCTTCATCTAGGCCAGTGACGTATGTCTCAAGATATTCACCCCCACATGGACTATGACGGAGTCATACTGGTACTTGTGGTTGAGTGACTTGATGGATTCTGGCATCTGACAGGCAGCTAATTCTAACCTGCTCCTTATACAGCTTGGTGAAGGGAATAGCCAAGTAACTGACAATGGAGTCACTTATGACCAATACATTAGATTTTATGGTGTTATGCCTTATAGGCTTATTGTCTGAGACACTGGTGCGTGTGTGTCTTGTTATTATGTGTTGTGGTTGTTTTTTGCATTGTTATATGTGTAAGGGATTTCCATTTGGGAGGCTTCTGCATATGTGGGTTTATGTGTCATGTCCTTTTTTAATGTGGAAAGTATATGTATGCTGACAACCTGTTTGACATTCAGTTTGTCCTTATGTAAGAGTCTTGTCTCCAATTTCATAGTATAACATCTCTCACATAAAGTATTTGTTTGTTTCAAGAGTAAGTGGTTATCAGTATACATGACACAATTGCTACATTGCCTCAGGATGCTAATGTCTATCAGGCTGGCCTGAGAGATGATGGAAAACTGCCCATTCATGATTGCAGGCTCTTACTGTATGTTTTATTAGGGAAGGGAATGGACTAATTTGACAGGACTGTGCTGGTAGCACAGAGACTGCAAGAGGGACCTATTGTGAACCTGTTAGCGGACAAAATCAGTTCCAACTTTTCCCTCCTCTCACCTCCAACCATCCTCCAAAAAATACTCTCAGACATAACCCCTCCAACTATAACTAGGGAGGGTGTACTGGCTGTGCTCACTAAAGTGAAGAACATGGCTCAGTGGGCCTTGTTAACATGCCAGCATGCCTCCTGAACAGTCTAAGATATGACTTCTCAGGAACCCTGAAGTATTTTTTTAACTATTGTCTTTAAACAGGCTTTGTGCACATGCATGGTGGAGTGTGATGGTCATCTCCCTTCAAAAAGGGGACCTTTAACAGATCCTGGAAACTATAGACCCATTATTCTGACTAGTCTTATTTGCAAGGCCATGGAAAAGATTATCATGGAAATAATCAACAAGGACATAGTCGACCTCCAGACACTGGATCCATCCCAGATTGGCTTTGTCAAAAGAAGGTCATGCTTACTGAATCTGGTGGGCTTCTTTTAAAAAGTCACTAATCAATGGATGAGGGAAAAGTGGTGCATACTGCGTACCTATATCTGGCTAAAGCACTTGATGCAATACCTCACTCACTCATTGTTAGGAAACTTATGGAACTAGGTATAAACCCCTTTATAACATGGTGGATAGCTAGCTGACTCACTGACAGGATTCAGAAGGTTAGAATTGTTGAAACCACCTTCACAAAGAGGCTGGTCACCAGTTGAGTTCCCTAAGGTTCTGTGCTAGGCCCACTCCTGTTTTGCATCTACTTCTTGGATGACAAAGCCAATATCAAAGTCCTATGGCTAACCAAGTTCACAGATGATTGCAAACTGGGAGCAGTCATTAAATCCCCCCCTGAGATGAGAAGATCCTTCAGGAAGGTCTAACACAGACAAGCACTTGGTGCCAAAGCCATAGCTTAAAACCCAGTACTAAGAAAGTCATTATACTGGCTTTTGAAAAGTTGGCTACTCAAGGTAAATACATCATCAATAAGCCAAGGTAAATATATCATCAATAAAACACCCTTAAAAGATGACTCACTAGTCTGGGATCTGGGAAGTCATGTAGATAGTAACCTAGCCTTCAACCAATGTGTGTCCATGATAGTGATAAAATCCTTCTATGTTGCTCAACTTATAAGCAAGGGAATGGCATCTATGTCCAGAGAGGTCATCATACCACTGTACTTGACCCTCATCAGACCGGGTCTATATTACGACATTGAAAATCCAAGTCAGTGAATGCCTGTTTGCTGACCACTAAACAGCAAACTGTCATTTCTGCGAATGGCCACTTTAGTGAATTTTTTCCTAGGGGAAAAAAATCACTTGGCCAAGCAGAAACGAGATAGTATTCCAAACTTGTCAAAGTGGGGGGAGGCTTCATCCCCCCACACCCCCCCTAACTAAATATACTAACTCCAGGATTGCACTACAGTAGTGAAAAGGGCAAATTCAGAACAATGGCCAAGCAATTTTTTCCCCTAGGAAAAAAAATTGCTGTAGTGGCCGTTCGTGTAAATGCCGCTTTGCTGTTTACTGTTTGGTGAACAGGCATCCGCTGACTTCGGTTTTTGATAATGTAATATAGATCCCATCAGACCCATCGTAGAGTATAATACCCCCTTTGGTATGTACCTAACTAAACATATGCAGCAAATGTAACATCCACAAAGGTTCCTTACTAAAAGAATACAGGGAGTAAACACAATGTCCTAGGCTGATCATGTCAAAGCCCTCTCTCTTTACTCAGTATTATACACACTTCTAAAAGATTATTTTTGCTGGCATACAAGGCATCACTGGACTCTATTTTGATTAATCTTTTGCACATCCAGAAAATAAACAGCATCAGAACTACTAGACCTAAATGTTGCTTGCAACATAAATATGACATGTTAGGGAGACAGATGTGTTTCTCAGTGAATTCCCATTCTCTGGAACAGACTCCCCATCCATTTGAACCAGAGTTCCTCCCTATCCATTTTTAATCATAACTTCGACTAATGGATGGGTAATCAGAATTTCACAGCTGGTCTGGCGCCTATGTCTCTGATGGCAGAAGCAGTCCGCAATCACACCTACATAAATCAAATTTGTGGGTCACATTTGGGTTGCACAGCTAGGCTTATAAGGGCCCTAGTGGTTATTTGCCTAGTATACTAACTATGATCCTTTGAACCTATGAACCTATGGTGATACACTGCACAGTGATACATTATTTGGTGATAAACTACGCATTGATGCTGTGTTTGGTGCTGCTGTCTCACAGCACTTGGCTCTCCTGTTCAGGTCCGAGCTGGGGTGCTTTCTGTGCAGAATCTGATGCATTTTCTGTATCCCCATTCCCCATGCGTTTTCCCTTGGTCCTGCAGCTTCCTCACCTATCATGGTGTCATAACGATAAATGAATACATGATATTTTAAATTATGTATGTGTGTGTGTGTGTGTGTGTGTGTGTGTGTGTGTGTGTGTGTGTGTGTGTGTGTGTGTGTGTGTGTGTGTGTGGACATGTGATTGTGTCTGCATTCTGCAATGGGGTGGTGGCCCACACAGCACTAATTCTCTGCCTTATGCCCATTACTTAAAAGGATAGGCTCCATCTCTCTATGACTCAGAATAGAATAAAGCAAGTATCACAGAATGGATGGATGGATGATGAATGAATGTGTAATATAACCCATAAACACATGTGCATGCCCCATAATTTAGATGATTAAGTAGTGATGGAACAATATTTGTGAAATATCAACAAAATAAAATTCCATGCTGGCATGTTTAAACTCACTAAATCATAGGATGCAATAAAATCAAATAAGTAAGATCTCAGTTTATGAGTACAACTGATACACCCACCTAATTCCTACTTGTACATACTGTACTGACACATTTTAAAAAAAATTGCAACCAAATGTCTCATGGTAGCCAGAAAGGAAAAAGCTTAATAGCAGTGTTTCAAAGCAAAAGTCCTTCCAAATGAGATGTTTATTGCTAATACAACTTAAGTCTAGTGTTACCCAGTCAAGTATGTAAAAAGGCCAGAAAATGTTATCATTTTCAGTACAACAGATTCAAATAATTTATATGAAAAAAAAAGATTTACTGAAGGAACTAGAAAAAAAAAAGATTCACTTGGTGAAAAGCAAAGAAATATAACTGGTAACCAACAATACCCTACCCAATATCAATAGAGAGGAAGAGAGGGAGAGACTGTAGAGAAATAACAAGACTGGAGTTAACACTTAATCCATAATATATACTTATCTCTTCTCATTACATAACATACCCTTCAGGTACAGCAATGCCAATGCCTGATTTGGGTACACTGTCATTACAAGTATCTGTTACTTAACCAAAGTTGCCTTAGAACGAGTAAAATGAAGATGTCCATGAAATGAAACTTTGTAAATGACTCATATGTGTGGTTTATATGGTTAAACAGAGCACACCTAGTTAGATGCTTAGGGATATCACATGCATTTCAGAGAAATACTCAACTATGCAATTCGTACTTATCTTCAGCTAAGTGGTAGGTATAATGGGTGAAGTTAATTTCAGTATTACCTGAATTTAAATTATAGCTTGAAAAATTAGCAAAAAGAAAAAAAAACACTTTTTATACAGCAGGAACTGATGTATGTGAGAAAGAAAAAGTAACAGTTTAATCAATATAAAACTAGGTCTTATATTTGGAACTATCTAGAGGGGTATCACTGAAATGCAGATCATCTGTGAAGTTCTGAACAAATACCTCAATGTAGAACAATTCACATATAGAGGTAATCCTTCTGTTAGTATCTTAGTTATGCTCTAGACTAACTATGAGAGTTTACTACATACTGTTTGTTTGTTTTGGCACTTTTATTTTAAATATTATGTTGTAAGATTATGCCATTTTTCAAGTAATGAGCTCAAGTAAAGAATTGTTCCATTCAGAGTTAAATGTTTGTAGCTGATGATTTATGTATTTAGGATCCGAAGGGTTTATATACAAAACCAGTTTACTATTAATTGTTTTAGATCTGCCTATCAAAGACTAGTCACTCAGAGATAAATGCATAAAGGTTGACTTGTTTTAAGGATGAATGTTAATTTATGTTTTAGTTTTGCCAGTAAACATGACTGCTAACAACATTATCACCAATTGGGAGACAGGGTGCTGGTACTGGAGAGTTATCATTTACCCATCTGTCTCGAAAACATTGTGTGTGTGTGTGTGTGTGTGTGTGTGTGTGTGTGTGTGTGTGTGTGTGTGTGTGTGTGTGTGTGTGTGTGTGTGTATACACTGGAAGACACTGGACTTAGTCAGGGAATATAACTCTAATCTGCAGCTGTGCAATGTAAAGCTTATTTGGGTGCAACAGATGTCAGTAATTACATAAAACAGCTGTGTTCATTTTTACTGTATGCCCTTAAGGCAAATCATACCCCGTATGTTAATTGGCTTGCATCAGTGTGAATCAAGAGGCCATAGCCTTGCCCATTACATAATATGGGGCAGCAGATGGGATTTATATGCCCATTCATCACATATATGGGAGCAATGATAAGAATGGGATGGGAACCCTTGCCACTTACACCACTGATTTCTATGCTCATGAAAAATATCCCAACACTGCCAGAGCATCCACAAAGATAGATAACAGTGGTGGTCCTTCCTAGCTTTGTATATATTTTGCACATAGTAAACTACTTTTTAGTTTGAAGTGTGGATTTACAAACTGAAATTGGCCATTCCTTGCAAGAGTATTTGGACTCGTATAGTCTGAAAAACATTTTTTGCACCTGTAAATGAGTATATATCCTTTCAGATATATGGTAAATATAAGACAGTATATCTTGCACATTAGTTTTTATTATTTTTTTAATCAGAGTAGAAAGGAAACAGGAAAAGTGAAGTATAAATGTCACAGATGACTAAAGACAGCAAAGCAAAGGGGATTTCTTATGGTGGTATGAACAATAATGACATAACAGTCACCTTGAATGCAGATAAATGAGACACAGTCTGGTAGTGACTGGGAATACACAACATGCAGTAAAGCAACTCAATCCAGACATAAATGACCTCAAAAGGCAACTTAAACTAAAACAGTTGGAAATGGAAATGAACAACACAGGCATTGAAACAACAGAGAGACATCATGACACTGCAGAGGACGAACAGAAGTGTCAGCATGAAACTGAAAAACAAAACAGCATCAGTATACGAGGATGGTGCCAGCCTGTCATCAAATGCATGTGGGTAATGGGGTGAAACCCAACCTCTGAATGCCAGAGTCAGTGCTAGACTGTTTCCCTAATACAAAGAGGTGGATGGCATTGCTAGTTTTATTCAAGCAGCTGAATGAGTGCATAATCAGCACCAAACTTACCATGGCAATGGGTGTTTTTTAATTCCTGTGCTCATATGAAAGGCGCTGCAAGCATTAACTGAAATGACTGATACAGGCTGTTTTAATTATGATAAATTGGCCTCTGTTTAACTGAATGCTTTAAACTTACTTCTGAAGCTTAAAGGACAAAATTATTGAACACAGAAGGAAGACAGATGGCAGTGGTTGTGAGTTCATTGCAAAAATATGCACTTACTTCCTGAGGTGGATGTTTGAATGTCATGAAATGTTGGAAGACATTACTTCGGGGGAGAGGAATGGCAGATATCAATAGGCCTGACTGTGGGAAACAGATGACAAAATATTGGACTCTCGTTGGAAGGAACTGGAAAGAGCAAATAGTAAGAGATGAGAGAGGTACAGCCTTATTTCCTCACTTTACAAAAACTGAAGTAGTTAGCCTATAGGGAGTATAATCCCCAAGGAGCAAGGAGTTGCTGTACAAAACAGTGGACTTCCATAAGTAGATTAGAGTAGAAAATGATGTAGCAGTTAATACTTCCAAGGTCCTACAAACAGCTACTTCTAGCAATAGCCCTGAATATTCCTTTTCTTCTAGCCATATAGACAAAAAACACACAAAAAGGCGTATGCAAAATTTTTATGGATCAGACATTGCAAATGATGTATGAGGCTACTGCAAAACATGTGAACAGTATCAAAAGATTAGTAAGGTAGAAAATAAAGCCAAGGTGTACCCAACTAGAAAAGTGTCATGTAGATACAGAGACCCAATAAATAATTAAAAGAGCAAGACTATCTATCAGAGCAAAGAGATGTTAAGTGGAAATAGCAAAAGTGCTCTTCCCTGTTAGCAAAAATGCAGCAACTCTTTTAAAATAACAGAATGGGTGAGTGTAACTTGAGATGTGTTATTTACTCAAGTTTCCTTTCTGCAGATTTTCTTGACAAAATTAATCTGAGTCTCAGTAGTAGAGGAAATATGAAAAGCTGTACCAAGCAGGTCTATCTTTGATGGTCAAACGGAACATTCATCTAACGGCCATTCATTATAGAAAGACCATTGAAACTTCGAGTCATCGAAAGACCATATCATTGTAAATATTTTCATTGAACGATCATAGCTGGCCAACATAAACAAAACACAACATGGTACATACTCATCAGTATGGTAGGGATAAGGAAATGTGCCCCTTCCCCCACTGTAGTGCGATCTCAGAGTTGTTATATATAATTAGTGGGGTCATGAGGGTCTGGCATTCACTGAATCCTTCTCATGTGCCCTCCACACCCCCCATTTATTATATATACTGACTCTGAGATTGCACTACAGTGGGGAAAAGGCAGATTTCTTAACCTGCACTGTACTGATAGGTATGCACTATGTTGCATTTCATTTATGTTGGCCAGATATGACCATTCAATGAAGTTATTTATGATCATATGGCCTTTTGCTGAAAGGAAGTTTCAAATGTCTTTGTATGATGAATGGCTGTTCAATGAACTTTCCGTTCAACGATTAAACATAGAACTGTACTAAGATGAGAAAAATGCATCTGTTATATCAGAAGGCAAATTCAAACAGAAGTGAACTGAATTGTACCAGAGCTTTACTGAATAAAGAAAAAATATATATAATTCTTTAAAAGCATTCAAGTAAAACAAATTTGGATTGTAACTACCTTTTCAGTAAATATGTAATATTTAAAAGAAAGGAGTGAAATTGTATGCACAAATTGTGCATTTCCTTCTGTGAGAATGTGATGTAGTTTG
The DNA here is from genome assembly GCF_019279795.1 of Protopterus annectens. Lineage (NCBI taxonomy): Eukaryota > Metazoa > Chordata > Ceratodontiformes > Protopteridae > Protopterus > Protopterus annectens. Next base: position 1,395,000,170 of record NC_056725.1, read on the forward strand.
AAAGTGAAGTTAACTCTGCTGTGGACACATCTGCAGTGCTTGAAGCTTAGTGCTCATCGAAGGTGCTACTCTAGGTCAAAAGAATATTATCTTATTTTGGATTCCTGCCTTCCCAGATGTATGTACGTATGCAAACAAGAAAGCTCTTCCAAAATTAAAAACTGAAGCATACAAATTTTTGCCTGGAAGCTAGACTGTTAGCTGTAGGATTACTAGATTTTCAGCTAGATACGCACAAAAAAGACAGAGCTGCCTGTAAGAACTTTACAGATTCTATTGAGATCATTAAAATATTGAAAGATAGGGCACAGTATATCTTTAGCTAAAATTAGTTGGGGTCTATACAAAATGTAGTTACAGTTTGCTGTATGTCTTCTGTCTATCCATACCTTTTATTTTAAATATCTTATGCAAGATTATTGCTACTTACATATATTTTCAAGTGAAATGTTTTATTTTTTATCTAAGAGATTTACTTTTCATTTTAAATGCTTAAAGCTGGTAATTTACCTATGAGTTTGTACAGTAAACCAGTGTACTGTTAACTGTTTGGCACCCACCTATTGAAGAATAGCAGTTCAGGGTTACCTCCCAAATATTGAAAAGGTGGCTTATTTTAAGGGAAAACACTAACTCATGTTCCTAGTCTTAACTATGTGGGCTGGCTGGCAACAACATTTCTGTAAACTAGGGAGAGGCTGTTGGTACTAGAGTTATCATTTACCCCTCTGGGAAATTTTGTATGTGTCCGTGTGCAAAATAATGTTGTACAGGTTTCAATTACTTTTAGTAATATTATACTGGAGGCCACTGGCCTCTCTAAGTGGGTGAAATCCTGGGGATCCAGAAATTTTAACCCTAATCATCAGCTGTACATTGTAAGGGTGCTACACTAGGTCAAAAGTGGGTGGTGCAGTGGTGCAACGGTTAGGGTTGTCACCTCACAGCAATAGGTTCTCCAGTTCAATTTTTAGCTGAGGTGCCTTCTGTGTGGAGTCTGCATATCTTCCCTGTGTTCACATGGGTTTCCTCCGGGTGCTCCAGTTTCCTTCCACATTCCAAATACATGCATCTGGAGCATTTCTCGCCTCTGCTGAAAATGGGCTCTGTCCCAGTCAGAATTTCTGAGGTAAACAAATGTTAAATAAAATAAAATAAAAAATAAAACTTATTTGGGTGATGTAGGTGTTAGTTACTAACTGATGCAGAAGTATCCATTTACCATATCTCCTTAAGATCAGTTGCCTCTTGCACATTAATTGGATTGTAGCAGTGTGGATCAAAAAAGCAAACCTCAGTTCATCACATATTTATGGTGGCATTGGATTGCATTCATCAAACACAGAAACAGAGAAGTGTGAGTGTGAAAAACCCCTAATTAAACAGTTTTGGTATGTAACAAACCCTGTAAGCTGAATATAACGTCTTTAACATGTACAGTGCCTCATTATACATTTTTGATTCTTTTGTATGCTATTTTGCTGATGAGAACAACCCCTTATTTTTTTTTCCTCAGAGCTGAAAATCACTGCCATGTTGTTGTTGTTGTGTCTTTTGGCTTTTCCCGGTTAGGGGTCACCACAGCGGAACTCCGGTCCATTAATGATTGGCAGTAGATTTTTACGTGCCGTGTTGCCAGCCCTGACGCACAACCTTCAATGAAGGTACGCCCATTCACGCATGTCTCCAGACAGAAGACACTCTAGCTGAGAATCGAATGGGACAACATTTTACTGTGAGGCGACAGCACTACCGCAGCACCACCACCGCTGAAAATCATTGCCATGATATCATGAAAGACTGAACCCATATTGCCTTACTCCCTAAGCTAATGAATATTTTTCCTGCTACATGCATCAGCAAGAGTTTCCTACTTCATAAAACACAGTTTGTCAGCTAGTAATTGCCCGTGGAACCCCATATATTGAAAAGTGACATACATGACGATGTAGTTATGCAAGTAAGAAGCTGATCTAAAAATTAAGTTTGACAACATATGTGTATCATTACCTGCTACCTACTATGACATAATTTTGTAGGTATCATTGTAGAGGGAAAATGAGTAAATAGAGAATCTAAAAATGAACCTAAAAACTCATCTTCATTTTTTACTAAGTCACTTGCAAATTTAAAGAGGTGTATAATAGGAATTGAAATGAATTGTAAAACAAATATTCTTCAGAGAGTGAGCAATAAACTTTAAACACAGGGATGAATGACATGTTCTGAACAGACAGCAATTATGATTTGGTCCAGTGAAGGCAGTCAGCACTCTGAAATGCAAACGTCCTGTCTAAGGTGTGTCTCTTATTCCTTATGTAGCTTTCTGTCACGTCTTGACCATTGAATAACAGTACTTCTAAGTATTACATTTGGTGTGACCTATTATACAACAGAGTAGCTTATGATAAACACGTGTGGAATGTGTGTTTTCTGTGTATTCCTTAATATGATGGAAATAAATGATTAATCATGCAAATGTTTAACTTAGAAACACACTACAGAAGCTAAACAGGTTGGTTATCAAAATTAATTGTGGTTTGCATGTCACCAATGTCAAGGAGGAGGCCAAAGACAAAGTAAACTAAGTTAGATTAAATCAAACCAACGATACAGTATCTGATGTAAACCTTGTTTTGCTGTTTGCTTATCTACTGCATTGTGGATAAAAGGTAGTGTGTACCATTTCACTGAAGTTAGTATCTAGTGGAATGTATAGAAGCAGAGTCTACAGTAAGGTCAGTAACCAAAATGGGAACCCTCGCCACTTCCACCACTGATTTCTATGCTTATAAAAAATATCCCAACACTTTCTGAGCACAGACAATGATAGGTAACGGTGGTGGTTCTCCCTAGCTTTGTATATATTTTGTACATAGTAAACTACTTTTTAGTTGGTATGTGAAGTGTGAATTTATAAATTGAAACTGGCCTTTCCTTAACTCAGTAATAATTGTTTACACATGAAGAAAGTTTTCTTATTAGAGTTTTTGAAATACACTGTAATGACAAACTTGTTTTGAAGTAATGCATTTTGTAATGCTAAATTACACTGCAGAGAAGATCTCCTCTGACTTGATTTATTCATTGCCATAGATGAGAAAACCATCTCCACTACAACAGTTAGAAAAAGATGAATTTTTACATTGATATAACTAAAACTTTGTGTTAATGTGTTCATGGATAAGCAGATTCAGCATTTTCAGTTTTTTTTGTACTTAGCTCAAAGGTATATGATCAGCGTGCTGCTTTCTAGCAAGTTAATGTTCTGTCACGTACCCCATTTGCATCAACACTAACATTATTGCCCAAAGAAATATATAAAGATCAGGATTTCAAAACGCTGTCATTTCATATCCATACCACACAGTAACTGTCACCATACTGTAAATATTCAAGAAATGCTATAGGATCTGAAGTCATTTAGAAGTCTATGGCTGTACTAGGTTCACAATGGGGATAGAGATATTGGAATATAAAAGCTTAGTAGCATTTATAAAATAGACCACAGTTCTTCAGGAGATAAAGACAAAAAATGTTTTGGATGCAGCTGACTTATCAGGATCAACAAAAGTAAAAGTTTGAGAATTGTTTCCCTTACAACTGTGTCAAATTTCACTGGATTTAAGCAAGATCACCTCCAATTTTAAAGAGAATACTCTGAATCTCTTCAGCAGAGTTACATGTAAGTGTACAATTGTTCATATTAATGCATACTAAATAGAAGTCTTGATTTACTAATATAGTTTCTAGAGTCAGTTAAATTCCTTATGAAAAGAGGTCACACAGAAATCATAATCAAAGCAAAGCACTGTCAATCAAAATTAGTTCACAGATCAATCTTTATGAAAAAAAGTTTCTCTCTTATGATACCATAGCAGCAAAAGCAACAGCATGTGGCAATGAGATAGAATTATTACAAAATAATTCAGAAATTTGAGTATATGAAGTACATCACATGGTTTTAAATGTTTTATCTTAAGTGTCTCATCAGAAATATGCTGCACATATTTTAAAGTCACCCCTTTGAGGCTTTCAGGCATACCATGCATTTTTAATTGTACCTGTGCAGTTATGTTTTTAAAAAACATTGTTTACTATTAATCTCTACTTAGTATTTTTGCAGTTTGATTAAAGTAGAGCACATTTTCTTTAAACTGGTTTTGTATTGTTATAATCACTGGTTGTAAGTTGAATAATGGCTTCCAGTCTCACAAGAAAGAGCGATGTCACCTGCTGGTCTATCAGAAAAATCAGAAGAAATGTGGGAGCTGAGTTTGAATCCCTGTAAAGTAAACAACATCAAGTGTGAATGCATGCTGTATCCTGGGGCTTCTGAAGTGTCAGCATTTTCAGGAAGCAGTTCATTGAGGAAGGTAAATTCTTTAAGTGACCATATGATTGAGTACTAAATGACTAGCTAAAGGACAACAAGTTATTCTAACAGTGTAACTCATGTAAGTTTTCACCCACATCCTGGGCCAGTGTGAGACTGTCACACCTTCAGCAATAAATTTACCAGAAAATATATGTTTTGCAAGTTATTGTGTGAATGACTAGTAGATGTCAAGTAAATGACAGGTACGTACCTCTTAAAACTATTTGTGAAGGTTTGCACCTTCCTATTGCAAGCTTTGGTATGTTAAGAGTTAAAGTTACAGAGAATATTTTAACTAATTTCTTTGTGCTGAGAGGAAGGAAATCTTAAAACTCTTGTTCACCTTTCTATTTTCCTGCCTGTGTAGTTTTATGGACCAATTATGGAGTAAATTGTCAAAACATTTCACTTACTAGTGTCTTCCCTGTCACTACGTTGACTTCTCTTGTTCTAGCATAAGGATGACAGTCTGGACTTCACAGTTACAAAACCAAATCATAAACAATCCACAAAACAGCAGACACATTCCAGTGTCATGACCCAACTAAGATAAATCCAAATAAAACTCCAGCACTACGGAGAGTGAAAATCCAAAATTTATTGCAGGTGGTGGTGCTGCAGTAGCGTTGTCGCCTCACAGTAAGACGCTGTCCGGTTCGATTCTCAGTTAGAGCATCTTCTGTCTGGAGACATGCATGAATGGGCGTACCTTCGTTGAAGGTTGTACATCAGGGCTGGCAACTCGGTACGTAAAAATCAACTACCAATCATTAGCTGACCGGAGTTCCACTGTGGCGACCCCTAACCGGGAAAAGCCGAAAGACACATTGCAGGTGTTACAGGCAAAACAAGGGAATAGACTGGTTTTGCTAAGTTTAATCCAGCTTCTTCAGTTATCAAGAGCCACCTTGTTGGCTAACCATTAAATACTAGGCAAAATCAATTCACAAATGTTCAAAATGCTTAAAGGTGCAAGGTGCTTAAAATACAATATAAAATAATCATTTCTCAGTCATACAAAAAGTCACACATATGTATAGGCAAAAAAGCACACAAAATAATTCATGTTAGAGCATAACTGTGGTCGTCATAAAATATATATATTGTTTAAAACATTTAATTATAAACCAGAGTTTATCTATGTGGGTAGGGGTGAGACAATGCCCAAGTTAATGCTATCTGCAGATGTTTCTTATAGTTTAACTTTTCATGTCTTATTTCTATACTTATTTTAAATATGTGTGTAAAGCACCTGTCAATACTTATAAAATTAAATTTAACTGATGCATGTTCCAATGTATGTGTATAATGCAATATAAAATAGTCATTTCACGCGCATGCAGGAAAACATACACTTACATGAACAAAAGCTTTAAAGTGGCATATAAAAATATTTCACTTCAAAACACAAATTTAGCAGTCATAAAAAGCATGCCATGTTTGAAACATGTCATTTAAACCAGTAAAAGCAATGCCCCAGTTAATACAGATGCTCCTTGTAGTTCAAATTCTCATGTATTTTTTCTTTATGCATTTTAAATCCATGAGTGAAACAATTATCAATGCCTATGAGATTAAATTTGCTGACAAATGTTTGTGTAGTGCATTGGTATGCTTATGGTACCTGATATCACTCAAATGTTCTCTTATCCTAACTTTAAAAAGTCAGGAAGTTTGACCTATGTAGAAGGTTCCACAGAGACAGAAGGCCAGCTACATCACCTATTCAGTGTTGCATGCTATAGATGTTTTGATGTCAAAACATCAATGGGTGTTCTTAGAAGTGAAATTCTTAACTTTCATTACATAAGGGCAATCACTACATTCACCATAAGGAGATGACCCCTTAGGTTGGATGGTTGGTAACCAACTTGGTGTTATTGTGTCACTTAAATCTCTCAACTTTTCCTAGAAATCCTGATAAGCTTTTACCCCTTCTGTAAGAAAGTAAACATTTGCCTGGGAGTAAACTGTCAAAACCCAGTCCTGTTTCAAAGTGCTCCAATGGAATTCTACTATATCTTGTATCTGATGTGTATTAATGCCACAGGTACCCACCAAACTACAGTCACTCTGTTCCCCTAATAGAAATGATGGAATTGTGTTCATTGTCCTGTTGTAAACAAGATGTATCCATAGTTTCTACCTCGTGTTTAGTTTGTGTGAAGTGAGTACTGGAATAGCCCGTGTCTGATTCTGTCATAAAGGTCTTTGCTGAATCGTTCATGCAATCAGATACCAATTCAGAAACCCTTACTGCCGAACTTCAAATCAACAACTCCAAATCTATCTATCTAATTTGCACATATCTCCCCCCCTGGAAATAATACCAATACTCTTGAAAACTTATTTAGTTAACTCTCTACCCATCTACATCAGGAGACCATTGTATTAGGTGACTTTAATATAGACTGGGTTACCTGTAGTTCCCCTAATCCTACTAATCACATAAATCTTTATGGATTCTCACAAATTATAACCTCTCCTACTAGAATCCATAAACCAAGTAGTAAGGAAGCCACCCTAGACTGGATCCTTATCAACAGCCACCTTGATACCTATAAACCAGGAACCCTTCCTGACGATATCAGAGACCATATGCTAACCTACATTATTAAACAAAGAGTCCATCCAAGTACTAATAATTTTAAAATCTCTCGCTCCAAAATTTTTTTTAATCCAGAGAGCTTCCTAAATGAACTGAAAGCATGTGACTGGTCACCAATGTCTCATCTTAAACTTGATGAAGCAGTGACCTACTTTAACACAACATTTCTTCAAATCCTAGATTACCACGCCCCTATCGCTCTTCCTGAATAAGAACCAAAATTGCCCCCTGGCTCACAAAACAAACTAGGCAAAACATCCTCCTTAGAAATAAAATCTGGGCTAAATGAAGAGCCTCCAAATGTCCATCAGATCACCTTTACTTTAAACAATTAAGAAATGCCTCCAAGAAAGATATTCTTAGAGACAAAAAAGAGTCTTACCTTCATCTCCAACAAACCCATCAACAAAAACCACAAAAATTCTGGTCAGGCATAAACAAACTTCTTCAGCCAGGGCACTCTTCAACTCCTGCCCCAGCAGGATTCAACCATAATAACTCCAACCAGATTCCTGATGCCTTTAATAACTACTTTACTGAAGCCATTCAAACCCTAGCCAATACTCTACCACCTATGACCACTTTCCCATTAAATACCACTAAGACTCCTTCTCCTACCTTTCAAATACAACCTGTACCTTCATCCTTTATCTGCAACCTCCTTCAAAACTAAAACCTTGCACCCCATCTGCTGACTGTCTGCCAGCTGAATACCTGCAAATTGCAGCAAAAGCCATAGCCTATCCCATCTCCATCCTTATAAATAGAACTATTTTAGAAAGCAAAATCCCTTCCATATGGAAAGTATCTCACATCATCCCTTTACATAAGGGTGGGTCATCTACTGAGCTCTCCAACTTTCGGCCTATCGCCTTACTCTCTCCAATAGCTAAGATAATGGAAAAATGCATACACAGACAACTACTTGACCACCTTCTCCAAAATAATCTACTTGCCAACTGCCAACATGGCTTCAGGCCATTCCATAGCACAACAACTGCCCTGCTGTCCTTTTCTGACTCCATAAACACAAATCGTAACAATAACACTTTTTCCTCTGTACTATTTATTGACCTTTCAAAAGCCTTTGATATGATGAACCATAATATGCTTATAGACATACTAAAAGCCCAATCACTTGATCCACAAGCATTGCAATGGTTTAAATCCTATCTGGAAAACAAACAGCAAGCAGTACTTTTGGATAATAATCTTTCTACATCCCTCACAGTGAACATTGGAGTACCCCAAGGCTCTATTTTAGGACCTCTACTCTTTTCATTGTTTATTGACAATCGACATACCAAAATTCCTCAAGCCACCTGCATACAATATGCAGATGACTCTACTTTAATTTGTTCAGCCAAGTCCATAACCTCTCTCCAGTCCCTCACCCAAACAGTATTAAACAGTGTTGAAAATTGGTTCATACAACACTGCCTCCTCCTGAACCCCAAAAAAACAAAATTACTGCTCTTTGCCCCAACTCAAAAATCACCTCAACTGTACTTCACAATAACCTCAAACAATGCAACTAACATAACCCCAGACACTAGAACCCATCTACTAGGAGTAACAATTGATAACAACCTTAGCTATGATGACCACATTAATTCTACAATAAAGTCTGTCAACAAAAAACTAAGCACCCTTTACAGAATCAAACCCTTCCTTACCCCTTCAGCCAGAATGACTATTGCCCAGACACACCTTATCTCTACCCTGTTCTATGCTTCTGCGATATATACCAATCTATCTAAAAACAACCTTACCAAACTTTCCACCAGTTATAATAATATAGCCAGATTTGCCACTGGCACCCCATTTAGAACTCACCACTGTCTCAACCTAAAACAACTGGGATGGCTAGAACTGCAAAACCAACTACTTTGTCAACAACTTGTTATCACCCAAAAGATCCTTTATCACCCTAACAATACCCCTATCCTCACTAATCTGATTACACCCTACAAAAATCTTGAAACACCAAGCTCAGCTAATAAGCTCCTTGTTTCCACTATTAAGTCAAAAAACAAAGCTGGGGACTCACTTTTCTCCAACACAGTGGGTAAAAACTGGAACCAGCTTCCTAATGAACTTTCCACCCTTGCTTCCACTTTCCTATTTAAAAAAACATCTTAAAGAACATCTTAAATCTCACTGGCTTTGTCCATGCTCTAACCCTGACTGATCTCATTCCCCTTCTTGCTCTCTCTATACTTCTCATCTCTACTATTCTATGTTGCCTACTTTGTAATTTATAATCTCCTTCATAACACAAAAAATATATATTATTTTTGTTTATCTCTCTGTATTTTGATATTAACTTCAACCTACTAAACGACTCAGTACAATTTTGTTCTGACCAATGTAGCCAATGTACTGTAATTCACTTGACTACTACTATATATTGTATTTTTTGTCACTGTTAGTGCATGGAGCTTTTCTCCCCGGACCTCTACTGAAAATGGACATATATCCAGTTAGACTAGCCCGGTCAACAAATGTAAAATAAATAAATAAATGAATATGCTTTCTGTGGATCAAATGCATTTAATATGCATAAATTGCAGTCTTGCAAAGTCCTTGATAATATGTCGAGGGTGACAATTGTCGGATTGCAAAAGGGCATAACATGAGAAGGGTTTGCGATAAACAGAAGTGACCTCACTGCCAACTTTAATTCTGGTACATTTATATCCAAGAAGTGTATTGTAAAACACTCTACATCTAATGTAAATTCAGTAACTACTTGGTATTATTTAAGTACTGTAAAAAAATAAAAAGCTCTTACTGAGGACCATCCCATATGAGCCAACAGTCATCAAGGTAGCTTATACACATGTTCATGAATTTCACAAACTTGTTTTTGCTGACATTTCATTTGGATTTCACAGTTACAGGCAATTTCACTACCCGACCAAATTCAGTCCCTTATCCTTACCTCTTCTATGCTTAAAGCTGAAACTCTGCAATAACAAGAGACTCGGATAAGGATTTGACTTTCATCTTTCCACATAAGGCTACCCCTCATGATATTATATTACAGGTGCATGTATGAATTTCCAAACAGAAAAAAAGAAAGTGCTTATGAACATATATATGATTCACTGTCATTTAACCGTGTGTGTGTGTGTGTGTGTGTGTGTGTGTGTGTGTGTGTGTGTGTGTGTGTGTGTGTATATGTGTGTGCATGTGTGTATGTGTGTTTGTGTGTGTGAGTGTGTGTGCGTCTCTGTGTTG